>NC_053025.1:416595626-416687776 GCF_003073215.2 Triticum urartu
CTGAGAACGAGATATGAGCAGCTCCTATCGGGATTTGTCGGCACAGTCGGGTGGTCTTGCTACTCTTGTTTTTACCATTGTCGAAATGTCTTGTAACCGGGATTCCGAGACTTATCGGGTCTTTCCGGGAGAAGGAATATCCTTCGTTGACCGTTCGAGCTTGTGATGAGCTAAGTTGGGACAACCCTGCAGGGTATAAACTTTCAAGAGCGTGCCGCAGTTATGTGGCAGATGGGAATTTGTTAATATCCGGTTGTAGAGAACTTGACACTTAACTTAATTAAAATTTATCAACCGCGTGTGTAGCCGTGATGGTCTCTTTTCGGCGGAGTCCGGGAAGAGAACACGGCCTTGTGTTATGCTTGCACGTAAGTACCTTCAGGATCACTTCTTGATCACTTCTAGCTATTCGACCATTGTGTTGCTTCTCTTCTCGCTCTCTTTTGCGTATGCTAGCCACCATATATGCTTAGTGCTTGCTGCAGCTCCACCTCACTACCCTTTCCTAACCATAAGCTTAAATAGTCTTGATCTCATGGGTGTGAGATTGATGAGTCCTCGTGACTCACAGACAGTTCCAAAACAGTTGCAGGTGCCGAGGATACCAGTGCAAGTGACGATACCGAACTCAAGTGGGAGTTCCACGAGGATTCGGGCCGCTAGTATGTTTCTTTTCCGGATGATCAGTAGTGGATCCCAGTTGGGACGATCGGGGATCTAGCATTTGGGGTTGTCTTCCTTTATTTTGGTTCCATATGTGGACCTTCGATTGTACCTTGGATGATGTATGGATTATTTATGTATTGTGTGAAGTGGCGATTGTAAGCCAACTCTTTATCCCTTTCTTATCATTACATGGGATGTGTGAAGATTACCCCTCTTTCGAAAAGCCTACTATGCGGCTATGCCTCTAAGACGTGCCCCGACACGTGGGAGATATAGCCGCATTGTGGGTGTTACACCTGGCGCAACGGTCTCAGGGCATTACATGGAAGCCCCCAACCCCCTCGTCCTGATGGTGGTCATCGTTCCTCCTTGGTGGTGGCTGGAGCGGAGGGAGGCCAGCATTGCCCCGAGGACGGTCCTCACGAGGCTGGTCTCGCGAGGCACCCTCGCGAGGCTATTCCTGCCAATGGTCCTCGCGAGGCCGGTCGCACCACTCCTGACGGGGGCCGCGGTCGTCCCAGCATCCCCCACTTCGTTCTCCTTGGCCGTAGCCCCAGTCGTTGCGCTCGGGGCGTCGACCGGAGCGTCCATCTCGAATGGCCCTAAGCTCATGGCAGTCATTGGTGTTGTGGCTGTGTATGTTGTGGAAGGCGCAGAACGGATGTCTGCTCTTAGACGACCCGGGGTGGTCTTGGCCGCGCTTCATGTCCGGCTCCGCCGCGAGCACGGCTACTCCCATGCACTTCACGTCCTTGGTCTTGGCCTTCTTCTCTTCTGGGTCGGTAGCAGGGAGTTCGAGGAGGGAGAGGCGCCCCTCCTCGGGTCTTGCGCACTTGGTCGCCATGTTAAACATTTCTAGGGCCGTGCACAGCTCCTCGTGGATGGCGAGCTCCTCCTTCATCTTGACGTCGTGGACGCCATCAGAGAACGCTGAGATGATGGCCTCGTCCGTTACCTTGGGAATCTTGAGGCGAACATTGTTGAAGCACTGGATGTACTTCTGCAGAGTCTCTCCTGGCTGTTGTTTGATGCGGCGCAGGTCACGCGCGGCCGGTGGGCGATCGCGAGTGACTTGGAAGTTGGCAACGAAGCGGTCGTGCATCTCACCCTAGGAGGAGATTGACCCCGGCGGCAAGTTCAGGAGCCATGAGGGAGCACCATCCTTGAGAGCCGTGGGAAAACAGTTCGCCATGACTTTCTCATCGCCGTTGGCCGCCACGATGCTCAGTCCGTAGATCTGCAAGAACTCCGCAGGGTCGGGGGTGGCATGATAGCGCGGGGGCAGGTCTGGCTTGAACTTGCCTGGCCAGACTATGCTACGCAGCTCTAGAGTGAAGGCACCACAGCCTTCTGTGGCCACCGGGGCCTGTCGCGGGGCGGAGCTTGATCTTGATGCCTACGCACCGCCGCCGCAGGCGGCACACGATCTTGACGTGGTGGCGCCGGGAGTGCAGGAGCGTTTTCGAGCGGTCGGGGAACTTCTTGGCAGCTTCCTTCTTCGTGCACGGGCACCCGGCGCAGCGGGTCGCGCCGAGGGGCCGCGCGTCTTGGCGCCAGGACGCCATCTTGGTGCGGAGGTGGCGGAGGCGCTCCATGAGCTATGTCGCCCGCAGCTGGGGGAGGGCGAGGTAGCGAGAGAGATGGTGTGGTGGAGCTCCGAGCGGTGCTGACGAGCTCGGCGATGCGGTCCAGCCAGTTCTCGTAGAGGTCATCGACCGGGCAGTAGAGCAGGAGCTCACGTGCCATGAGCAGCGCAGCCTGCGCATCCGTGGGCGCGCGACGAGCATGGGACGATGAGCCGGCCGGAGTCAGTTACGGGGTGGCGGTGCGGCCATCCCGCCTCACAGAGGGGTGCGGTGATGATGCTTGCTGCTCGTTTCCCGGCGGGCCTGTGGCGGCGTTGGCGGCGGGTGATGGAGAACGACGGGGAGGACCGCCGATAGGAGCTGTCTGAGAGACACGGGCGGCGAGGGCGGCTTGGCGCTCGGCGCGGGCTCGGCCTGCGTCCGCCATGGACATGGTTGACCAGCGGAGCATGGATCAATGGAAGAAAAGCTTCAGCGCACCCCTACCTAGCGTGCCAAATGTTGGATTGCGGGTTCCAGCAAAACCTTGAGGCTCGAACACTGGGGTGTGCACGAAGATCTCTCTCCCCCTAGCTCACGCTCTCGCCACGATCTCAAAGCCTAGATCGCCGAACCCGAGGAACAAGGGACACAAGAGTTTATACTGGTTCGGGCCACCGTTGTGGTGTAATACACTTCTCAAGTGTGGTATGGTGGATTGCCTTGTAGGTTGAGGATGAACAAGTACAAGGGATGAACAGCCTCCTGAGGAGAGGTGTTCTTGAGCTCGGTGAGCTTGTATGGAGGCCTTGGTGGAATGGATCTGGTCTAAGATCAGATGCCTCCCTACGGTGGTGGATAGTCCTATATATAGAGGCCTGGGTCCTCTCCCCAAATATTAGGCGGGAATGGATCCCACAACGGCCAATTTGAAGGGGGCAACTATTACAAGTCATCCTAACAAAAGGTGGTCTTCGCCTGCCAAGGACTTTGGTGGTGACACCATCGTGGGCTCCGCGGTGACCTCCGTCCTGCTGTTCTGCTTGTCTTGGTCTCGTTGCACCGATATGGAAACCTTTGCCTGATGCCTCAGGACTCCTCTCCTACGCTTGCCCCTTTAGCACCAAAGAGGCAACGAGTACTCTGCGCCCGCTGGCGCCCGCCTGGCCTTGGTCTTCATGGCTCACGTCATGCACTCCTCGCGAGGTTCCCCTTGCATAGATATCTCCGCTCCTCGGGAGCCAGCCTAGGGAGGCCGCCCCAGAGGAGGTCTTGTGTCGTCCGCCTCGCGAGGCTTGGCCCCTCGCGAGGTTCTTGAGTGGTTGTTGATGAAGATGGGTCGTACCAGACCGCTAGTGGAGCCACACCCTGGGCCGCAGGCAGGCAAGTCTGGGTATCCCCGTTCCCAGGACACCGACAAACGCAGTGTTCAATTGTTGTGGGTGCATTTTTTATTGTCTACCATGTGAGAAATAAATCGAATTTGGATGTACAAAGTACATGAGAAACAAATACAATTGCTATATTTCCAAGTTGTTAAGTATGCTTGGTTTGGTTAACTGTCTGGTCTTCTATTAGGATTATGTTATATTGTGCAATGTGGTGTTGAGTTAATGTTTGGTTCATTTGTTGTGGTGTTTAGTTAACTGCTTGGTTCAATTATGCAATGCGATGTTCAATTGTTGTGGGTACAATTTTGTATTGTTATGCATGTGAGGAATAAATCAAATTTGGTTGTACTAAATACATGAGTAACATATACGATTGCCATATTTACTAGTTCTTAATCATCCTTGGTTTTGGTAATGGATTTTCCATGTGGCTCGAATTAATCTACTGAATCTGCAATGCGTTTATTTTTCATCAACATATTTTACTAATACTATGACAACCCTCACTTAACCTGATCAATAACTACCTTATATGTGTTGCAGGGAAACAATGGGAAGCACTGAGGTTTACAATCGAGATTTGCACATGAATGGTCCTTTGTCTAATAGCTCATTATTGTGCAATTGCAGGAACTATTCTAATGTTTAGGTTCTTAACAATTTGGTCTTGCACATGTAGGTCCTCATGCCAGAGGTTTTTGACCCACTGTCCGACTCTTTTTGCATATGGGGAAATGAGTTGTCCATGAATATCACCCGAGTCAAGAAACTCAGAAAGATTGTTAGGATAAAGAAACTAGCGATGAAAAACAAAAAGATCTTTGTCTGCACAAGGAAGAAGACATCAGTGCACTACATGATGGTACTAACTACTCCCTCCGTTCTAGAATATAAGGTGTATTGGTTTCCATGCAACTCAACCATTTGTATGTTTGGCCAAGATTCTAGAATAAAATAACAATATCTACAATACCTAATAGATAAAATATGAAACTACTTTTCATGATGTATCAAATGATATAAATTTTGTATTGTGAATGTTGATATATTTTTCTAATAACTCCGTCAAACATGCACTCATTTGACTTTTGAGAAAACAAATACACCTTATATAAAGGAACGGAGGGAGTATTATGTATTATATTTTTTTATTCATTTGCGCCATTTTCCAAACTTAGAGAAGATATGCATATCCTTGTTTTCAGGCCTTTCCAAAGGAATTCACTGATGATTACTGATGACCCACAAGTATAGGGGATCTATCGTAGTCCTTTTGGTAAGTAAGAGTGTCAAACTTTCGCGGTAAACCACGGCCACCTATGGGACCAAGAGCCCCTTTCTGGTTCGGTGGGGGGATGGCATGTTGCACAAAGAGCGGAAAAATGTGAGACAGCACGACAGAGATCACACGGGCGATTTTACCCAGGTTTGGGACACTGTGCGGCGTAAAACCATACTCCTGCTTTGGTGGATTGATGTGGAAATAATGGTGTGAACGGAACTCACTTGCCCGGCAGGGCTGCCTTAGGTCGAGAGCGGCTACGCGCGTATGAGCATGTGGGTGTCTAAATTCTCCAACTCCTTCTACGCTTGCCTTGGGCCTCCTGTTATAGATAGAAGGGGTTACCACAGTGGCAAATCAGTCATTATGAACTGATTAGATAGCAAATAGTGCTATCATACCTAACTCTGCAGGCTGATAGAGCGCATTAAATGCGCCGCTCAACGTCACATCATAGCTTACCTGACAGGGGCTGCCGGTCTGTTTTGCCAGCTTTGCGCCTGCTCGCTTGACACGTCGTAGGACAGGTGTCACTTGAATGTGTTTTCTGTAGGAAATGGATGCCAAGTGGTGGATAGCAGCCACTTAGTCACCTTGGAGCTTGACACCGCACTGATTGGTGACTTGGGTCGTGATGAGGTGGTGCGGTGGGTTGGTTCTGTCTTCATGAGTCCCGGCAGGCCCTGCCGGGGAATTTTGGAGCCATGCTTCCGGGGTAAACCCCGTCCTTTCCAGGCTCGCTTACCTGGCAAGGGAGGCTTTTTCCTTGGCAGTATCTTTCTTCTCTAGCTTAGTCTTGGTCCTCTTGAGTTGCACATTGGTTTCTTGAAGATCTGATCTCTTGTGCTTTGGTCTGACCTTGGTGCTGCAATCTTGCTCTCGTGCCTAAGTCTTCATTGTCCGTGCACAAGTAAGGGGAAAATATATACCCCTGTTTGTTTTCCCCGACATAAGCCCCCGGGCCTGAGCCATATGTGTCGCGCGGCATGTTGGGTTAGACCCCAAATAGTGCACGGACACGTGGCAGGAGAAGGCTGCTTATGTCGGTTTGCCATGGTGACTAGTCAATCCAACATCCACTTCGTGCAATTACTACAAGTCATGGGGTCGTGGGACTGTTGAAGTTAAGGTAAAATGGTAACTTTCCGAAGCGTCGTTCCCCTCCTGTTCCACGCCTTTTTTCCATAAGATAAGAAAACGCGGAGCGGCACGGTTCACTTGTCGCCCGCCCTACCATTCCATCATCTTCCTTCGCAAGCCAAACAAATGCCCCTCCTTTCTCTTCCTCGCCCTCCACCACCCCTCACACCGGATTCCTTCCCCCATTCACATCATCGCCCGTGGAAATGGGGAAGAAACCTGCAATAAAAGGGAAGGAGACGGTCGCGGCGAAGGAGGTGGTTACCGAGGGGAGCAAGAGAGCGGTGGTGTTGGACAAGAAGCGGAGGGGAGACATTGTCTTCCTTCCGTAGAATCTAGATGGCCCAGTTCTTCAAGCAAGGTATGGGTACCTGTGGGGGAGGGAAGTCTTGAAAGAGCATGGAACGCCCAATGTTTTGGTAGAGGGGAAAGAGGATCTGCCCAATTCATACCGTTTCTTCTGCGCCTATTTCATCTGTGGCATTTGTCCCCCTTTCTCTGAATTCCTTGAGGCAATCATGACTATTTTTGGATTCCACCTTCTCGACTTCACGCCGAATGGAATGGCAACGATGGCCATTTTTGCTCATTTGTGCGAGAATTTCGTTGGAGTTGCCCCAAATGTAGATCTGTTCAGGCATTACTTTGTCCCGCGGGTGGAGAACAAAGGTCACCGCTCCGGGAACATCTGCTGGATGCCGTGGGTGGCGAGGAAGATCTGGGATTATATCCCAGGCAAGCAGCGTGAGAGGTGGGATGAGTGGAGTGGGGACTGGTGCTGGATCCAGGATGAGGAAGCTTCGGAGTTTTGTGAAGCCCGGACGATGTGTGTTGAGCGCGGCAAGGAATGGAGCGCATTCAACCTCTCCAACAATAGGATGCGCCCGCCAATAAACCGAATTACTCGCTTGAAGGCTGCCGGGCTAACCATCGAGCACATGGGGGCAGATTTTCTCCTTCGTCGCATCTTGCCACTGCAGAAAAGGGACAGACCGGCCTGGTTGTATGGCGATGCTAGGGACATGATGAGGTTGCTCCCTGGTTTGGCCAACAACTTGTCTGTTTATGGCCATGCCTGGCTATGCGACCAACTATTTGGCCGCTTTGAGTTGTTCAATCTTCTAGTGACCATTATCCCTCTGAACGTCAATTCAACCCGGGACCAGATATTGAAGTGGATGCCAGATTTGCAATGCTCATGGAGTGGCAGGTGATTGGCAACTGCCCACTCTCAATGAAGAACTCGAGTGGTCCGGTGCCCTAGTGGAGAAGGACACCAGGGTTGAGACTGGTATGTACAAGCGCACCTCCTCTGTGGACGTAGCGTATATCAGGAAGAGGATTGAGGAGGACAAGGCTGCCCATATCGCGGAGATGGCAAGGGCCGCGAAGGCTGGGAAGGGAACAGGGAAAGCTGAGGATGAAGGCTCCTCTCGAGGTGGCAGCGAGGTGCAGGGCACAAAAGAGGTTGCCGAAGAGAATCATGCCGGGGATGGGACTGTCGGGCTTGATGCCCTTGCCGCCGCAACAGCAGAGATCCAAGAGGAGGAGGATGTTGGTGAGGTGGTGGAGCTCGAGGCGGAGTGGCTTGCGGCTGGACCCCAAGGCCCCGAGCCGATTATCGATCAGCATCCTCACGGACGTGCTCCTAACCGGGGCACGGTGGCCCCAAACCCAGTGCCTGTCGTCAAGAAGGTGAAGAAGACCACCACCAAAACCACCAAGATGGAAGTGGCGTGTCTGCAGTCACCTCGCCTTGCTGGGATCAAGACTTCCCCTACCAAGCAATCAGTGAATGTGGAAGTTGACTCCAGCCCCCACTCTGGCTCGAGTTCTTCACAGAGCTCGCCTTCATTAGAGCCCCCGGTGCCTCAGCTGGTGTCAGAGCTGCCGGAGAGTTCTGCCCCTTCACCTCATAAGAGAGGAAGGGCGCCCTTGCCTCCCGTGGAGTTCGACTTGAACCCCATGCTCATTCATGACGAGTAAGGAAAATTACCTTCTTGTAAATAGCTTCAGTATACTTGATTCTCTTTGCTAACCGACCCGTTGTTTTGTTGTTGCTGGCAGGGAGGTGGAGGAGGACACGGAAATCCTCATCCACCGACCACGGAAGAGGCTCCGGCGTGCCGGGTCTCCGAAGACTGCGCAGAGTCCGGCCTTGGCGGGAAGCAACATGAAGTGGGGGCAGGCCTCTTCCACCGGAGGTGATGGGGAAGTGCTTCCTGCTCCCTCGGCCGAAGGGGACGGCGAGACAATGCAGGGTGATCCCCTCCTAGAAGGGCATGTCCCCTCCGCCAACTGATTCGTAAAAGCTCCGATGGGGCCTCCGCGACGGGACCGCACAGAGTGTTGCCACGACTACCGCGGCAGGGGGTGGAGTCCATAGCCTGGCAACCGATGCTGCTGGGGAAATTGAGGCCCCTGCCCAGCAGACTTCTCCAGGTATTTAATTCCTACTCTTTTTCCTTTCTTGTTCATATCACCTCTCCTTATATTCCACTTATCTGAAACTTCTATCTCTTCGTCACTCGCCAATTCTCTTTTCTGGAGTCCCACAGGCGGAAGAGACAGAGCTGCTGGAAGAGGTGGCCAGCATAGGGAGAGCTGCCGTGGATGAGGCCGCCAAGATTGCCACTATGGAGGAATAGGCCCCCATTGCCGAGTGTTGCGGGATGTCTGTGGCCACCTATGGGACCGGGCGGCCCCTTGCTGGTTCGGCAGAGCGTTGCACAAAGAGCAGACCAGCATATGGCAACACGGCGGAGAGCACACAAGCAATTTACCCTGGTTCGAGCTGCCGCGACGTATAAGACCCTACTCCTGCTTTGGTGGATTGATGGTGGAGTGAATGTGGTGATGCGTAGTACACTTACCCGGCAGGGTTCGCCTTAGGGCCGCAGCCACGCACGTATGGTGACTTGGGTTCGTCAACTTTCCAACCTCCCCTACGAGTGCCATGGGCCTCCTTTTATAGATTAAGGGGTCACCACAATGGCAAAGTAGTCATTATCCACTTATATGATAGCAAACAGTGCTATCATACCTAACTCTGCAGGCTGACAAGGTGCATTAAATGTGCCGCTTGGTGTCACATCACTGGTCGCCCCGCAAGGCTTGCCGGGCTATCTTTCTAGCTCTGTGCCTATCTGCTTGACATGTCGTAGGACTGGTCTCATCTGTAGGCTTCTTCTATAGGAAATGGCTGCCATGTGGCGAACGGCTGCCACTTAATCATCTTGCGGCTTGACACCACACTGATTGACGACGTGGGTCGCGCTTGAGTGGTTGGTGGGGTGGTTCTGCCCCCACGAGCCCCGGCAAACCTTGCCAGGGTGCCTCGGTTGCCTGCTCCTTGCGGTTTCCTTGCCCCTTGCCGGGCTCGCCTGCCTGGCAAGGGAGGCCCTTCTCTTGCTGATATCTTGATCTTCTGGCTCGATCTTGGTCTTTCCAGACTGCATGTTGGTTCCTCAAATCTCTTGGTCCTTAAATCTCTGACTTGGGTTGGTGCTTCAATCTTGATCTTGTGCCTATTCGTAGTCTGGGCAATAGACCCAGGGTTTGTTGCACCGACAGAAGCCCCCGAGCCTGCCTCAAACGCGCTGCTAAGCGTCGTCGGGGTAGGTCCTAATATGTGCACATGCAAGGTTGCTGAAGGGGTTGGCCCCTTGAGTTTTCTGTTGCTGCTTCATCGGCCTTGATTCCGGGCCAGTTTCTGGTTTCCCCGTGCGTGGTGTAAAGCCAATAGTGGTGGGGCCGCTCCAGTGATGGCATGTGAATGACATTAATGCATGGGGTAGAAACTGCCAATTTACTCTTCTCACAGTGCGCCCTTATCCTTAGCCACATACGCAGCATGCACCGCGCGGGGTAGGTAACGGAGGCGCATGGCGCGGGAGAGTACCTTGAAGAGGGCCCGCCTGTCTTGAATTGGCGGTGGAGGGCGGTGATCACCCATGGATGGAGCACATGCCCTTCCCTGCCTGGCCTATAAAAGGGTGGGGCGGAGGAGGGTAGAGCCATCCATCCTTGCATTCTCCTTCTTCTTCCCTCGTTCTCTGATTCCGCCGACGATGCCGAAGAGAAGAGCCTGGGGCCAGCCCTCGGCTCCTGTTTGGGGTTATTGTTGCCTTATGCTCATGTTGATGCTTGCGGAGTGAGCCTGGTCCTTGGCATGGCAAGTCTTTTGGTATCTTCGATGCTCGTCCGAGAGGAGGGGCCGGAGATCATTGGCAATCCATGCACTGCCCCTCCCAAAGGTCTTGGGGCCAACGTCGACGAGAGGCGCATCTTCCCGCCTGCCAAGGTGGGAAGAAGTGCGCCTCTAGCCCCCTGGCCGTTTTGGCCGCTTGCTGTTTCTCTGCTAGGGGTGCCGGACAAGGGCCTCGGCCTCCTCCCAGAGCAGTGTTGGCGGAGATGAAGCCTGGGAGAAGGAGAAGACGGGAGGCAGGACATCCAGTAGGATTACCATTGCATCGATGCATTCGTCTCGTACTGGTGACCTACTGCTCATCTGTCTGGCTCTTCCCCCCTTCTCCCGGCACCGTCATCACCGTTTCTTCCAGCTGCCGAGAAAAGGCTAGTTCCCCTGGTGCTTCCGCCTCCTTTCGGGGTCTTCTGGCTGGGCTACGGCGCCTTCCTCTGCCGGTGCCTGTGTTGGAGCCCCTGGTCAGGTCCTGGAGGTGGTGACCAGGCGACTCATGAGGTGTCCCACACGTCTTCCTCCTTCGCAGCCTCGCCATTCTCCTGCTAAGGCGCTTCTCCTCCCTTCTTCTTCTCTTATCGCGTTACCTGGAATAAGAGGGACAGGGAGAGGAGTTTACGAGGCACTTATCTTTTTTTTAATCTTAAACTTGTAGGCAATCGCCAAATTTTAATTCAAATAATGTAATCCCTTGAGTCCATCATTGTGTTATGTAATGCTTGTAATTGTATCTACATGTCAATGAAAGAGATAAACCTTGTCGGGAACCCGTTCATGTATATGTCCATCCAAAGGTGGAGTGCCTATTTACTGTAATTAAACGAGTTTTCCCCGGCAGGATATCTTGCCATCAACCTTTTCGTCTACCGAGGAAGAGATTGAGGTGCCATCCCCCCGCACACTCCCTTTTTACCAAGGGGCATTGCGACCATCCAGGCCAAAGCAGCATTCGAGCCAAGGATGGGAGCAACCCTGGCTCCAAGAGAGTGGCCAGGTTTCTCTATGCACAAGTTATAGCTTACAGAACACTAATGGATAAGAGGTAAACTTATCTGTTTCGCTTCTCAGGGATCACTGTGTCGTGCAATATTCTCATCCCTAGACGGAGTCAAGTTCACGGCAAGAACCTGCAACTCCATGTAGATAAGAATGAATGCAGGATGGAATCCTATCTATATGCACATGCAAATGCTCATGAAATGCTTATGCAGTGATCTGGGTGTGCTCGTGCATGCATGCGATCTTGATCGGGGGCCCCACAACGCTTCTTTATTTTCTCTTGCACGGGGTCATTGACGCAGCTTTGTACAAGGGGTTACAAGCAACTAAGACAAGGCCTGTACAAAAGTGTGGCTACCGGGCAGTGCTATCATACCTAACTTCGTGGGCTGACAGGGTCCATTAAATGTGCCGCTTGGTGTCACATCACTGGTCGCCCGGCAAGGCTTGCCGGGCTATCTTGCCAGCTCTGTGCCTATCTCCTTGACATGTCATAGGACGGGTCTCATCTGTAGGCTTCTTCTGTAGGAAATGGCTGCCATGTGGCGAACGACTGCCACTTAATCATCTTGCGGTTTGACACCGCACTGATTGACGACGTGGGTCGCGCTTGAGTGGTTGGTGGGGTGGTTCCGCCCCCACGAGCCCCGGCAAACCTTTCCAGGGTGCCTCGGATGCCTCCTCCTTGCGGTTTCCTTGCCCCTTGCCGGGCTCGCCTGCCTGGCAAGGGAGGCCCTTCTCTTGCTGATATCTTGATCTTCTGGCTCGATCTTGGTCTTTCCAGACTGCATGTTGGTTCCTCAAATCTCTTGGTCCTTAAATCTCTGACTTGGGTTGGTGCTTCAATCTTGATCTTGTGCCTATGCGCAGTCTGGGCAATAGACCCAGGGTTTGTTGCGCCGACAGAAGCCCCCGGGCCTGCCTCGAATGCGCTGCTGAGCGTCGTCGGGGTAGGGCCTAATATGTGCACATGCAAGGTTGCTGAAGGGGTTCTCCCCTTGAGTTTTCCATTGCTGCTTCATCAGCCTTGATTCCAGGCCAGTTTCTGGTTTCCCTGTGCGTGGTGTAATGCCAATAGTGGTGGGGCCGCTCCAGTGATGGCATGTGAATGACATTAATGTACGGGGTAGAACTGTCAATTTACTCTTCCCATAGTGTGCCCTTATCCTTAGCCACGTATGTTGCGTGCATCGCGTGGGGTAGGTAACGAAGGCGCGTGGCGCGGGAGAGTACCTTGGAAGGGGCCCGCCCATCTCGAATTGGTAGAGGAGGGCAGTGATCACCCGTGGATGGAGCAGCTGCCCTTCCCCGCCCGGCCTATAAAAGGGAGGGGCGGAGGAGGGAAGAGTCAACCATCTTCATGGCCCTTCTCTCCTCATCTTCTGTTTCTGCTGGTCATGTTGGAGAAGGAACCCTAGGGCCAGCCCCTGGGCTCCTATTTGGGGTTATTGTTGTCTTATGCTAGTGCTGATGCTTGGGGAGAGAATCTGGTCCTTGGCATGGCGAGTCTTTTGGTATCTTCGATGCTCGTCCAGGAGGAGGGGCCGGAGATCATTAGTAATCCCAACATTGGCCCTCCTGAAGTCTTGGGGCTGACATCGATGAGAGGCGTGCCTTCCCGCCCGCCAAGGTGGGGCGCGGCATGCCTCGAGCCCCTTGGCCGGCTTGGTCGCTTGCTGTTTCTTCGCTGGGGGCGCCGGACTAGGGCCTCGGTCTCCTCCCGGAGCGGTGTTGGCGGAGATGATGCCTGGGGCGAAGGAGAAGATGGGAGGCAGGCCGTCCAGTAGGAGTATAACCGCATCGACGTGTTTGTCTCGTACTGGTGACCTGCTGCCCATCTGCCTGGCTCTTCCCCCTTTTCCCGGTGACATCATCACCGTTTCTTCCGGCTGCCAGGAAAAGGCTCGTTCCCCTGGTGCTTCCACTTCCTTTTGGGGTCTTCTGGCCAGGCTCCGGTGCCTTCCTCTACCGGTGCCTGTGCTGGAGCCCCTGGTCAGGCCCTGGAGGTGGTGACCAGGCGACTCTCGAAGTGTCCCGCATGTCTTCCTCCTTCGCAGCCTCGCCATTCCCCTCCTAAGGCGCTGCTCCTGCATTCTTCTTCTCTTATCGCATTACCTGGGATAATAGGGATAGGAAGAGGAGTTTATGGGGAACTTATCTTTTTTTCAATCTTAAACTTGTAGGAAATCACCAAATTTTGATTCAAACAACATATTCCTTCCATCCATGTTTGTGTTCTGTAATGCTTATACTTGTATCTGCATGTCAATGAAAGAGATAAACCTTGCCCAGAACACGTGCATGTATATTTCCATGCAGAGGTGGAGTGCCTCTTTGTTGTAATTAAATGAGCTTTCCCCGGCAGGATATCCTGTCGGCGCCCTTTTCGTCTGCCGGGGAACAGACTAAGGTGCCAGCCCCCCGCCCACTCCCTCTTTATCAAGGGCCACTATGACCATCCAGGCCGAAGCAGCGTTCGAGCCAAGGATGGGAGCACCCTGGTTCCAAGAGAGCTGCGAGGTATCTCTATGCACAAGTTATAGCTTACAGAACAGTACTAGACAAGAGGTAAACTTATCTGTTTGGCTTGCTGGGGATCACTATGCCGTGCATTCTCCTCGTCCCTTGTCAGAATCAAGTTCAGGGCAGGAACCTGCAACTCCATGTAGATGAGAATGAATGTGGGATGCAATCCTATCTATATGCATATGCAAATGCTCATGAAATGCTTATGCAGTGATCTGGGTGTGCTAATGCATGCATGTGATTTTGATTGGGCCCCTCCCCCGCAGCACTTCTTTATTTTCTCTTGCACGGGGTCATCGCCCCGGCTTTGTACAAGGGGTTACATGCAACTGAGGCAAGGCCTGGACAAAAGGGTGGCTGTCGGGCAGTGCCCGGTAGCCTCGCACCTTACAGGTAGTACTTACGGCGATGCTCAATATTCCATGACTTTTGCAACTGTGTTCTCCCAGGAAGCCTCGCACCTTACTGGTAGTACTTATGAAGATACTCAATATTCCATGAGTTTTGCAACTGTGTGCCATCCCCAGTCTCTAGACGGACTGCGCCAGGTCTGGTGACTCGTACCACCCGATAAGGGCCTTCCCACTTCGGTGACAACTTGTTTGTACCCTTGGCGGACTAAACGCGCCAAAGGACAAGGTCACCTTCCTGAAAACACCGGGCATGAACCCTCCGGCTCTGATAGCGACGGAGGGCTTGCTGATAGCGTGCAGCATGCGTGGCAGCCCGGAGCCAGTTTTCCTCGAGTAGCACAACATCGTCACGCCGGTGTTGATCTTGCGCTACTTCATCGTAGGCAAGCACTCGAGGGGACCCGTGAATGAGTTCCATGGGGATAACTGCTTCTACCCCGTAGACCAGGGAGAAGGGAGTCTGCCCGGTAGCTCGGTTAGGTGGCGTTCTGAGGGACCAGAGAACTATCGGCAGCTCCTCGATCCACCGCCTGTCGTGCTTCTGCAGCGTATCAAAAGTTCGTGTCTAGAGTCCATGAAGCACTTCAGTGTTTGCCCTCTCAGCTTGTCCACTACTTCGGGGGTGTGCCACAGAAGCGAACGAGATTTTGCATCCAAGGGTATGAATGTATTGCATGAAGGCGTGGCTTGTGAACTAGGTGTCGTTGTCAGTAATGATCCTTGCCGGAACTCCGAAATGACACACCAATCCTTTCAAGAACTTGATAGATGACTGAGCAGTCACCTTTCTCATGGCAGTCACATCCGACCACTTTGTAAACTTGTCGATGGCAACGAACAAGAATTGAAAGCCCCCAATTGCTCGGGAGAAGGGGCCGAGGATATCAAGCCCCCAGACCGAAAATGGCCATGATAGAGGGATTATCTGAAGAGCTTGGGCAGGTAGGTGTATTTTCTTGGAATGGAACTGACATGCTTCACATTTCATGACTAACTCAACCGCATATTGGAGGGCTGTGGGTCAATAGAATCCTTGCTGGAATGCTTTCCCAACTAATGCCCTTGATCCAAAGTGGGAGCCGCACATTCCTCTGTGAATCTCAGCCAGCAGTTCCTTTCCATCCTCCCGACAAACACGCTTCAATTTCACACTGTTGGGCCTCCTTCTGTATAGACTGTCATTGACAAACTGATACATACTGGACCTACGGGCTACTCTTTCGGCTTCATCATGGTTGCTAGGGAGTTGTCCGGTTTGGAGGAAGTGGACAATGTGCCTTCCCCAAGTTGGAGCCTGAGGCTCGGCAACGAGGACTAGCGGCACCTCCTCAAATGCGGGAGCACCAGCCTTGTTCACGGGGTCCATAGGCCCGGCTAGAGGGGGTGGTCCGGCATGCTGTGAGGAGTTGTTTCCAGCAGGGTCTCTGCCGGGAGCGGACGACTCTACCGGGAGAGGCTTACCTTAGTCCAACTTTCTCCTTTTTCAGGCCGATGTGGCTGGTGATCCGGAGGGCTGAGAGAGATGGAGAACAGAAGTTCTTGGTTCCATAGGAAGCTTCTACGCAGCACACTTTGACAGGTGATCAGCTATGCTGTTTTTCGCATGGGGTACTTGCTCTGTTTGCAACCTGTCAAAAGTGCTCCTCCAATCTCCTTACTTCCTCAACATATGCTTCCATCAAGGGGCTTTGGTAATCCTTGTTGACTTATCTCACCAAAAGCTGTGAATCTCCTTGAATGATCAGCTTCTTAATTCCCAATTCCGCTGCAATCATGAGCCCGACAAGGAGCCCTTCATACTCTGTTGTATTGTTGGTGGCTTCTTCCCGGGCAAAGTGCATCTGGATAACGTACTTCAAGTGCTCCTCGGATGGGACAACAAGAAGCATGCCAGCCCCTGCACCTTGTAGGGAAAAAGCACCATCAAAATACATGATTCATTCTTGGGGTGATTCCTTGCTGGGGATGGATGTCTCTGTCCTTTCCTCATCAGGGGTTAGCGTCCATTCTGCAATAAACTCTGCCAACGCCCTGCTTTGAATAGTTGGAGTTCTCTCAAACTTCAAACCAAAGCTAGACAACTCTAAATCCCATTCCACTATTCTTCCAGTTGCCTCAGGGTTTCGGAGTATCCTTTGCAACGGAAAACTAGTAACAACCGTAATCTCATGGGCTTGGAAGTAGTGGTGCAGTTTCCTTGAGGCCATAATATGACCAAAGATCAACTTTTGCATGCTGGAGTACCTCGATCTAGCCCCCTATAACAAGGAGCTGACGAAGTACACTGGGCGCTGCACCATTTTCTTCCTTCCCGTGTCCCTGAGGTTGTTTTCGTTGTCGTGCCCACTGTTGTCCTGATCCTTCTCTGACTCTGCTATTTTTTGTTCAGTTTCTGTCTCATCCACCTCTCGATGCTCTGCCAAACCCGCACTGACCACCTAGGGTTGTTTTCGTTGTCGTGCTCACTGTTGTCCTGATCCTTCTCTAACTCTGCTGTTTTCTGTTCAGTTTCTGTTTCATCCACCTCTTGCTGCACTACCAAAGCCGCACTGACCACCTGGTTGCTTACTGCTAAGTATAGCAATAGTGGTTCTTGGGGTTTAGGCGCAACCAAGGTGGGTATGGATGACATGTACACTTTTAACTCTTGCAGAGCTACATCTTCTTCCGGGGTCCACTTCATAGGCCTTGCCTTCCTCAAAACCTTGAAGAACGACAGGGCACGCTCGGAAGACTTGGAGATGAATCTGCTCAGCGCGGCAATGCATCCCGTCAAGCACCTCACATACTTAGATGTCCTTGGCACTTGGATCTGCTAAATAGCCTTGATCTTGTCGGGTTTGGCTTCGATCTCCTGATGGGATACGAAGAACCCAAGTAGCTTGCCAGAGGGAACACCGAATACACACTTCTCCGGATTAAGCTTCAGATTGATCTTGCGTAGATTAGCAAATGTTTCTTCCAAATCCTAGATAAGGGTGGCCTTGGAAAAGTGGAACCAACAGTCTTTAATCCAAATGGCATGCGGACAAAGTAGTATGTACCACACGGAGTGATGAATGATGTCTTCTCTTCATCTTACTTGGACATGGAGATCTGATGATATCCAGAGTATGCATCCAGAAAGAAGAGCGAATCACATCACAAGTAGAATCCACGATCTGGTCGATGCGCAGCAAGCGAATTCGGCCCTTCAGGCAGGCCTTGATAAGGTCTGTGAAATCAGTGCAAAGACTCGACTTCCCATTAGCCTTCTGGAACACTACTAGATTTGCTAACCATGTAGGATGCAGTACTCCTCTGACCAAGCCAGTTGCCTCCATTTTCTTGATCTCTTCGGCAATGAACTGTTGCATCTCCAAGGCCTGCTTCCGTACTTTCTGCTTGACGTGTCGTGGGCAGACAGCAAGGTGGTTCTCAATTACATCCCTGGGAACATCGGGGATATTAGATGGTTACCAAGCAAACACATCGATATTCACCCACGGGAAGGCAACGAGCGCGCTTTCCTATTTATCATCGAGGGTGGCGCTGATCGTGAAAGTACCATCAACGCCAGCGAGCCCTGATGGGACCTTCTTCACTTGGGGTGCAGTAACCTTCAATCTCTAGCTGTTGGAACACTCTGGCATGTTGTCAACGGGTGACGTGCACTCGGAGGGGGCACGCTTCCAGGACTCCATGCCGGAGGTCCTACAATCCCTCTTCTTTCCTTTGCTTTCCTTGTCGGGAACTATCGTTGTTGCCGCTTTCGCTGCAACTGTATCCCGATACATCTTGTCCACACAGATAATTGCATCCTTCTCATCTGATGGGATAGTAAGGACCCCTAGTGGCCTAGGCATTTTCAAGGTGTTGTAAGCATAGTGGGATGCTTCCATGAACTTGGCCAGGGCTGGTCGTCCAAGAATCCCATTGTACGGCAAGGGGAGATCAACCACATCAAACACAATCTTCTTAATCCGATAGTTCAGTTCTCCCCCAAATGTCACCGACAATGTAATCTTCCCCTTATGATGACTCCTGTCGGGATTAACTCCTTGAAACGTGGCGGTGACCTCTAGCTCTTCTTCTCCTATCTGAAGCTTTCTGATAATTGCTGGGGAAAACAGATTCAAATCGGCCCCGCTATCCACTAGCATCTTTGTGACCATGAGGTTGCGAATTGTTGGGGAGACCAACAACCGCAAACACCCTACCGCAGTGGTGCGGGTAGGGTGATCCTCTTCGCCAAAGATGATGGGTGTGCGGGACCATTTCAGCAGTTTCCGGGCCTCTGGCGCTGGTTCCACAACATTGACCTCTTGTGCCCATCGCTTGAGTTGGCGATGAGAGGTGTGCAAAGATGCGCCCCCATGAATGCATAGGGCGTCAGTGGTATCATGCCCAATATGCGACACTATCCTAAAGGGGCTCGAAGGTCACACCAAGGATAGAACCGCATATTAACATGCTTTTGCAAGGTTGATATCATCACATCCTACCATTACATAATATTTGGGATACCTACAAAAGGCATACAAAGCCACAAGAATACATCAATACATCATACATAGAACAACATCCGACTATGGATGAAACACAAACAGAAGCTCAAATGACATCCACCCTGCTAGCCCAGGCTATCGACTAGGAACCTATCCCCTGAACAAAGAAGAAGCAGAAGAAGAACTCCAACACAAGAAAACGTCGCTCTCACGTCATGATCATCGCATTACCTGTACCTGCAACTATTGGTGTAGTAATCAGTGAGCCACGAGGACTTAGCAATCCCATTACTATGGGTATCAAGACTAGCAATGTTTAAAGGGTAAGGAAGGGGTAAACTGGTGAGGTTGCAGCACTGACTAAGCAATGTATGGTGGCTAACTCACGAGTACAAGATTAAGATGAGAAACTACGCAACGGTCGCAAACTAGTAATGATCAATAAGTGATCCTGAACTACTTACATTCAAACATAACCCAACCGTGTTCTCCTCTCGAGCTTCCCCGAAAATAGACAGTCACGGTTACGCACGCGGTTTGTGTTTTTTAGTTGAGTTTACTTCAAGTCCTCTACAACTGGATATTAACAAATTCCCATCTGCCACATAACCGCGGGCACGGCTCTCGAAAGTTTAAACCCTGTAGGGGTGTCGCAACTTAGCCCATGACAAGCTCATGTTCTGCGGAGACAATCTTCCATCGCGGGACCCTCCGATCAGACTCGGAATCCCGGTGCACAAGACATTTCGACAATGGCAAAACTAATCTAGCAAGACCTCCCAGCGTGCCGACACGCTGATAGTAGTCGCACGTATCTCGTCTCAGGCCATCTCCGGATGGGTTAGCCTACAGGTATATACCAAATACCTCGAGTTTCCCCGAGGCGGCCCCACAGTCTGACCGTTTGGGACCAACACCATCAGCACTGGCCCCCATGGTATGTAGAAAATCCTCGGGTTCATGACACCCTATGCCGATTAATTATCAGGTTCAAGTATTATTATGACAAATGTTAAAAACCAAAGTTTGGCCTTGCTGGAAGAGTTTTATTCAAAGCGAACTGTCAAGAGGGGCCCATAAACCCTCACCGTGTTAGGGACGCAAAATCAAGGAACATAACACCGGTATGACAGAAACTAGGGCGGCAAGGTTGAACAAAACACCAGGCAAAAGGCCGAGCCTTCCGCCCTTTACCAAGTATATATGTGCATTAATTAAATAAGAGATATAGTGACATCCCATGATATCCATGTCCCAACATGGAACAACCTGCAACTGCTCCTGCAACTAGAAACTCTATAAGAGAGGCTGGGTAAAGCAGTAACATAGCCAAGCAACAGTTTGCTAGGAAGGGTGAAAAGGTAGAGGCTATCATGGCTATTTGGGAGGCATAATAAACAAGTGGTAGGTAGCGCGACATAGCGATAGCATTGACAACTAGCATAGCAAAGATAGTAGTGAGATCCAAGGTGACGGTCATCTTGCCTGAAATCACGCTAGGAAGAAGAACGAGTCCATGAAGAAGATGAAGCCACGTAGTCGAACGAATCCTCACAATCGCAACATAACCAGAACTATCAAGAAGGAGCACAACCAGAAAGAAGCAAACAACATAGTAAACAACCATCACATAAACATGGCATGATGCACAATCATGTATGATGCATGTCCGATTTAAAGAGTCATGGCATAAACATATAGGAATGAAATATGCAAAATAATTATGACAATGCAATAAACATAAATAAACACACGACAACAACGAAAATAAATGGAAGGCAACTAGAGCATCGGTCTTGGGGCGTCACAACACTCCCCCACTAATAAGAGATCTCGTCTCGAGATCTTAGGAACAAGACGGAACAGGAATAGGATAACAAAGTTGCTTGTTGGACAAATGAGTGAAACCAAAGAACCTTGAGAGGTTGAAATACTTGGAAGAAAGGGTACAACGGCGATGACCGAGATCGAGGCTCTCCGATAAAATGAGGAAACAAGGAATACGACGAGAACCAAGAGCTCGAAGGAGAAGTTAGGCTTTGAAATCAATCGGGTAGAAAAGATAAGGAAAACTTGATAAGATGAAAATAAATTGAAAATAGAACACCACACCCCGGTTAAATGAATAATCAAGGAAAAGAACATGATCTTAGCAAAACGAGATGATGGAACAAGGAGAGCAACATCACAATGCCTCCGGAATAAATGAAAGAATGGAATGGACTGAACGGAAAAAAGAACAACATAGAGTACCACCAAGAACTTGAAAGAGCACGCTTACGAGAAATGTTGGAACAGGGTTGTTGGATTATGAACAATGAAAGGATATGATCCTCGTGGGCTTACAGAGACGTCTCAAAACTTGAGGTGAAATTCTGCCACTAACGAAAACAATTGCTTGCTTTGAGATGAATGAAGAGATGAACACTTCTTTCGCCGAGATGCCAGAGAAAACTTGAATCATTGTTAAGCACCACAATTAGAAACATTCCTTAGGGAAGGCTTTAGGTGAAATATTACCCAAAATAACTCCAACAAAGAAATTTTTGGGTTGAAAAGGTATCATGAATGAAGGGAAAATGATGGGTTTAAATATGTCATTCTTGATAACTTGTGAAACATGGAACGCAAAGAGAAATTGTTCGGAATGACATAACACCACCTCAAAAGATAAGATAGAAAGGATTGCACTTTGGAATGCAAGATGAAGAATGCTTGAACTCCTCAAAACAAAACATGTGTTGAACACCATGTTTATTTCAGAGTATAGCTTGGCAGATCATAACTTTGAGACAAATCTTGAGGAACAATTGAAGAATGAATGGAATACTTGATGAACCACCATGTAGAGTGTAACGCCCCATATGTAACTCGCCATATTTGTATTCCAACTCTTGCCATTTTCGGCACTAAGTTATGATATTTCCTCATGGTTGGGTTTTTTCTTCGTTTTGCATTTTGTCCATGTCATGCATCTCATATCATGTTATCATGTCCATCGCATTTGCATACGTGTTCGTCTGATGCATCCGAGTATTTTCCCCGTTATCCGTTTTGCATTCCGGCACTCCTACGTCCTCCGGCGTCCCCTTTTACCTCTTTTCGTGTGCGAGCGTTAAACGTTCTCGGATTGGACCGAGACTTGCCAAGCGGCCTTGGTTCACTACCAGTAGACCGCCTGTCAAGTTTCATGCCATTTGGACTTCATTTGATACTCCAACGGTTAACCGAGGAACCGTAAAGGCCTCGTGTGTGTTGCAGCCCAACACCCCTCCAAAGTGGCCCAAAACCCACCTAAACCCCCTCCATCCTCTCGGTCATTCTATGTATAAATAGGTGCTCCCCTCCGAAATTCCCGTAGTCCAAACCGTAGTCTTCCCCCACCTAGCTCCTTCTATGTATAAATAGGTGCTCCCCTCCGAAATTCCCGCAGTTCAAACCCTAGTCTCTCCCTTCCTCCGTGCGCCGAACACGTCCGCCCGGCGCCGGACGCGTCTGCACCGCCGCCCGGACCAACCGCCTATCGCCACGTGTCACCGCTGCCGTCCCCGTGCCGCCGGCCTGCCGCAGCCCGCAGCAGGCCTGCGGGGCCCGATCCCCGCCGCAGCTCCTCCCGCGCGCGCCCGCGCAAGCCCGGCCGGCCACCTCCGCGGCAGGGCGCCCCCGCCGCGCGTCTTGCTCGCCTCCCCGCCGGCCGTCACGGCACGCCGCCGCCGGCGCTCGCCCGCGCGCGCCCACCGGCGCCTCTCTGCGGCGTCCCACGTCCGAGCCAGCCGGATCCGGCGAGATCCGGCCCGGTCCCCACCTTCTCCGGTCACCTCGAGCTACTCCGGCGAACTCACCGGCCATCCTCGGTTCGCGTGCATGCTGGATCTGGATCTGAGAAGAAACCCTAGGGGTTGACCTCGTTTTTCCCCTAGGTCTCCATTATTTTTCTAGCACATTTCATCATGCCATATCTCATCATCCATAGCTCCGTTTTGCGCGTGTGATATATCAAATTGTTCATCTGGATGTGCTCTTCATTTCATTCCATTGCACCATGCTTGTTTGAGTCCATCTTGATGCCCTAAATGCTGTTGCAAGAGTGCTATGAAATGTTAGTTTCTGTTTCTTAACAGATTATGGACATTTGTCATTTTTGCCATGTTTAATGTGTGCCACCTATGAACTTGAGCCCTACATGTGTTTTGGGATATGTCATGCCATCTTTACAGGGGTGTATGACATGTATTTTTGTGATCTTTGTGGTGACTATCACAAGCATGCAAAGTAGCTCTCGTGATGTTGCTGATTTCAGGGACTTAGAATTCTTCTAAGTCTTTTCCCTGATGTTATTTTTATGCCATGTATTCATGTTGCTACAGAGTGATCCATGCCTCTTTTGAGCATGTTCAGTAAGGATGATTTTGAGATATTGTTATGTTCTATCCATCCATGTCTTTGTTTGCAATTATGGAGTACCCTAGAATGACTCTATCTTGCTCTACTTTTGCTATGAAATGTTCCTGGCAGATTGTTTACATGTTATTCAATTCTGCCGAGGTTGTTGTAGTTGATCCTTGCATTCTATGAGATGGTTTTTGCCATGGTTAGCTTCTTGATCATGTCTTCTTTCTGGGGGTATGCTTAGTTTTTCATGCAATTCCTTGTGGTGAGTGCATCGAGCTCGCAAACATGCCTATGCAACTCTGATTTTGCCATGTCCAGTTTTTCTGTAAAGTCTAAATCTGTTAACGAAACTTGCTATGTTTACATGGGTGCCATCATATCTTCTGTTCCTTTTTGGCTTATGGTCAGTAAAGGACTTTTGTTATATGCTTTGAGTAGTTTCATGCCATGCCTTGCTTTGCCATGATATGTTCCTGTAGCATGTTGTTGTCTTGCTCTAAACACTGCTTCCTGATGTTAAATCCTGACAAGTTATTTTCAGGAAGTCTGTGAACCTGATATATTTTGCTCTTTTGCCATGCTTGTTTGAACCTGTTATTGTGTGATTTGGCCGTAGCTCAGTGTTCATACTTGGTCGAGCATCTTGACTGAATCACTGCCATGTGCTTTGTTGCTATGTTAGAGTGCAGTAGCTTAGTTTCTTGTTGCATTTTAGATGGCATCGTGCTGTTAATCGTAGATTGGTGCCATTATTGTTTTGCTTGGCATTCGCAAACCGTGCATCAGTTTCCGGTGATCTTTATATCGATTTTGACCAAAATCAACTCATCTTTCCAGCGGCACTCTTGGTTTTCCAAGTTGAGGCCTGGTCCAATCTTTCCTTTCCGAAGCATGCATATGCATTTCATATCACATCCCGCATATCATGCCATGTTTTGCATCATGTTGCTTGCGCATTGCACCGTGGTTGATTGTGGTTCCCTTAGCTTGTGTTCTTGCTTTGGGTAGAGCCAGGAGACGAGTACGTGATCGAGGAACCCGTTGAGAACGCTTACGAGGATCAAGCTTACGTCAACTCAGAGAACTTTGCAGTCAAGATGACCATACCCTCGAAATCACTTCTATCTTTGCTTGCTAGTTGATCGCTCTTTTGCTATGCCTATGCCACGATACCTACCACATGCTATTTCATGCCTCCCATATTGCCATGTCAAACCTCTAACCCACCTTGTCCTAGAAAATCGTTGTTTGGCTATGTTACCGCTTTGCTCAGCCCCTCTTATAGCGTTGCTAGTTGCAGGTGAAGATTGGATTTTGTTCCTTGTTGGAACATGTTTATTGTTGGGATATCACTACTATAACTTGTTTACTTTAATGCATCTATATACTTGGTAAAGGGTGGAAGGCTCAACCTTATGCCTAGTGTTTTGTTCCACTCTTGCCGCCCTAGTTTCCGTCATACCGATGTTATGTTCCTTGATTTTGCGTTCCTTACACAGTTGGGTTATAATGGGAAGCCCTTGACAGTTCACCTTGAATAAAACTCCTCCAGTAAGGACCAACCTTGGTTTTACCATTTGACACCTAGCATTTTTCCCTTGGGTTCTGCGGTCTCAAGGGTCATTTTTATTTTAACCCCCCCCGAGCCAGTGCTCCTCTGAGTGTTGGTTCGAAACGGGCAGCCTGTGTGGCCACCTCGGGGCAACTCAAGGGTTGGTTTTACTCGTAGCTTGACCTATCTGGTGTGCCCTGAGAACGAGATACGTGCGACTCCTATCGGGATTTGTCGGCACATCGGGCGGCTTTGCTGGTCTTGTTTTACCATTGTCGAGATGTCTTGTAACCGGGATTCCGTGTCTGATCGGGTCGTCCTGGGAGAAGGAATATCCTTCGTTGACCATGAGAGCTTATGATGGGCTAAGTTGGGACACCCCTGCAGGGTTTTGAACTTTCGAAAGCAGTGCCCACGGTTATGGCCAGATGGGAATTTGTTAATGTCCAGTTGTGGAAAACTTGAAACTTAACTTAATTAAAATGTATCAACAGCGTGTGTAGCCGTGGTGGTCTCTTTTTGGCGGATTCCGGGAAGAGAACACGGTATCGTGTTATGCTTGAACGTAAGTAGTCTAGGATCACTTCTTGATCTTAGTTTCTCGACTGTGCCTTTCCTTCTCTTCTCGCTCTCATTTGCGTATGTTAGCCAACATATATGCTAGTGCTTGCTGCAGTTCCACCTCATACCTTTTCCCTACCCATAAGCTTAAATAGTCTTGATCGCGAGGGTGTGAGACTGCTGAGTCCCCGTGACTCACAGATTACTTCCAAAACCAAATGCAGGTGCCGATGATACCATTCTAGGAGATGCGACTGAGCTCAAGTGGGAGTTCGATGAGGACTCAGGACATTACTATGTTTCCTTTCCAAACGACCAGTAGTGGAGCCTAGTTGGGGCGATCGGGGATCTTATGCATTTGGGGTTGTCTTTATTTTGGTTCCGTAGTCGGACCTTGATTGTAATCAGGATGATTGTAATACTATATTTATGTATTGTGTGAAGTGGCGATTGTAAGCCAACTTTGTACCTCTTTCTTGTTCAGTACATGGGATGTGTAAAGATTACCCCTCTTGCGATATGCCTACAATGCAGTTATGCCTCTAAGTCGTGCTCTGACACGTGGGAGATATAGCCGCATCATGGGTGTTACATGTTGATAATCAGAGCCTTCCCCGACTTAGGAGCCCCCTGCTTGATCAAATCGCTGGCGTTGTTGAGTCTAGAAAAATGTTTTGAGTCTTTTAGGATTATATATATATCAGAGAGTAGGATTCTTTTTACTCCCCGGTCCCTTCGTCGCTCTGGTGAGGCATCCTGACGTAGAGACTTGACTCTTCTCTTCTCAAATTTCACTAAAAAAATTTAGGATCACACGGGTATCTTGGAATCATTCCGATGGTTTTGTGATGAGAACATTGTTCTTGGTGCCTCCTGACATTTAGGGGTTGTGGCAGTGTCCCGGGGAGTTGAGCTCGGAGGTGTTGTCGTCCCAATTTTATCGTTGCAGTTCTGGAATACCTGAGTTTGCCGACATCAAAAATCTCTTTTCTGCAGTTGTTGGTGAGATAACCTCGATGCCACCTAGTACTAGGGCGGAAGTTTGGGAGTATTGCCATAACTCGTATAACGGATGCTTTTCAAAGGTTGAGGTACATGATTTCCGAAGGTTTCTTGGTTATGTGTTGAAGGATGGATACAGCTGGATGTAGGATTTGCTAGTTTTGGGTGAGATATTATGCTTCCCCTGTATCCCCAACACCTGATTGCATAACCGGAAAATTTTGGGAGTTTCATAGGTGTGAATTCATGTAGCTCTAGTATTTCTTCCGCAGATATTTGGTTTGTGATTGGGTAATCCTTACCAAGTATTTGTTCATATCCGTACCTTGTTGTTTTATTCATCTGCCTCTATCTAAGTGGCTTCTCAATTTATGGAATGGTGACCATTTAATTTGGAATTCATTCGTTCATTCTTGTTCGAATGTTAAGGTTACATGTTGCAATCTCAATCCATTTGATTCAGCTTGAATATATGTCTTTCAAGATGCTAACAGATGTCACCCTCTTCAGGATGGCTTCTCCAACGCGTTAGAATCCGGAACCACTGCCACCACCTCCATCTCCGGAGGCATGTCAAGCTGTGATGGCCACTACCAATGCCAACACGCAGCTGATTATGCAACTCTTGCAAGAGCGCAACCAAGGAAATCAAGGCAATGGCAACAATCAACCTCAGTTTGCTACCCTCAACCAGTTCCTCGCAAACCAGCCAAAGACCTTCAGTAACTGTGTCGAGGCCACAGACGCTGATGATTGGCTCGTGGATATCTGCAAACATTTTGAGTGCAGCAACGTCAGGCCTGAGGACTTTGTCAAGTTTGCTTCGTTCCAACTCAAAGACCAAGCTGCAGAGTGGTATCAACAATACAAAGATTCCAGAGGAGGTCGTGTGATTACCTGGGATGATTTCCGCCAAGACATCAGAGCTCACCACATTCCTCAGAGTGTTGTTGAGAGCAAGCGTGAGGAGTTCCGCAATCTGAAGCAAGGCAACTTGTCTGTTTACCAATACAACATCATGTTCCAGAAGCTCGCTCGCTTCACCAAGCATGACATCCCTGATGAGAAGAGCATGATTTATCAGTTCAGAGGTGGCCTCAAAGAAGATCTGCAACTAGCCCTCATGCTTTTTGAGCCGAAAAAGTATGATGAATTCTACAACATGGCATTAAAGCAAGAGGCTGCTCAGCTCAAGTGCGATGCTTCCAAGAAGAGAGTCATGGATGCAACTCCTTCTTCTTCTTCAACTCAAGTGGTAGCTAAGCAGCAAAATTATTGGTTGCCTCCTCCTCCTCCGTTCCGTCAGCCTTATCAGCAGAAGAGCAAAGGTGGCAATGGATCTTCCCACCCAGCCAACCCAGGCTTTCTGAACAAGGCTTCGTCTCATGCTCCAAGGTCAAGTGCTCCGTATCACCGTCCGCTCTCAGAGGTCACGTGCAACAAGTGTCAGCAGAAGGGTCACTATGCAAACAAATGCTTCACCCAGAGGCGTCTTCCTCCTCCTCCTGTGAGATCTTCTAGCAATGCAGTGGTCAAGCATAATACCAAGTTCGCAAAGGTCAACATGATGAACGCAGCTCAGGCAGTGGACTCTTCAGAAGTGATCATGGGTAACCTTCATGTTAATGATATTCCTGCAAAAGTTCTTTTTGATACTGGTGCTTCGCATTGTTTCATGTTAAGACCATTTTTTGCCAAGAACGAATTCACTTCTTCTCATTTGGGCAAATCCATGGATATCGTTTCTCCGGGTAAACGGTTGAGTGCCAGTTTGGTGGTTCCAGATGTTTCTATTAAGATGGGCGACTATAAGTTTTTGTCCTCTCCAATTGTTCTTGGTAACTCAGATATTGATCTTATTCTCGGAATGGACTAGCTTTCTAAGCACAAGGCTTAGCTTGATTGTGCTGCCAGGCAGATTGAATCTGCCTGGCTTGTCTGAGGATGTGATTGTCTTTGCCACTCGTGATGATATCATTCGACTGTTTTCTCTCAATGAGAAGGGAGAGTTGGATGCCATCTCTCAGATTCCAGTCGTTTGCGAATATCAGGACGTCTTTTCAGAAGAGCTTCCAGGAATGCCTCCTCACCGGCCAGTTGAATTCTTCATTGATCTGGAGCCTGGCACGGAACCTGTTTGCAAATGTCCTTACAAGCTTGGACCAAAAGAGTTGAACGAGCTGAAGAAACAACTCGATGAACAAGAGCGTATGGGTCTCATCCGACCAAGTTCTTCTCCATGGGGTTGTGGTGTTCTTTTTGTCAAGAAGAAGGATGGAACGGACAGACTTTGTGTCGACTACCGTCCATTTAACAAGAAGACCATAAAGAACAAGTACCCACTTCCCAACAACAACGAGCTTTTAGAATAACTCAAAGGTGCTCAAGTATTCTCCAAGCTTGACCTTTGTATGGGCTATCATCAGATTCACATTCATGAACAATACATCCCCAAGATAGCATTCAGAACAAGCTATGGTTCATATGAATACACTGTCATGTCTTTCGGCCTTGTCAATGCTCCTCCAACATTCTCTCGCATGATGAACTTCATCTTCAACCCCTACACAAATGACTTTGTCTTGGTCTATCTCGATGACATTTTGGTCTTTTCCAAGAACAAGGAGGATCATGCCAAGCACTTGAGATTGGTGCTGGACAAACTCAGGGAACATCAGTTCTATGCGAAGTTTTCAAAGTGCGAGTTTTGGCTCGATGAGGTTCTCTACCTTGGACGTATCATCTCCGCCAAGGGCATAGCTGTTAATCCTGAGAAGGTGTCTGCAATTGTGAATTGGGAACCACCTCAGAATGTGAAGCAACTCCGCAGCTTCCTTGGGCTCGCAAGCTATTGTCGAAGGTTCATTGAGAATTTCTCTAAGATCGCGAAGCCTCTTTCCAACCTCCTCCAGAAGCATGTGAAGTATGTCTGGACGCCTGAATGTGACATTGCCTTCAACACCCTCAAAGAGAAGTTAGTCACAACTCTAGTTCTGACTCCTCCTGATGAATCCAAACCATTTGAGGTTTTCTGTGATGCTTCCCTGCAAGGTCTCGGTGATGTGTTAATGCAAGAGAAGAAAGTTGTGGCCTATAACTCTCGCCAGTTGAAGCCCAACGAAAAGAATTACCCCACTCATGACCTCGAGTTGGCGGCAGTTGTCCATGCTCTTTTAACATGGAGACATCTCTTGTTTGGAAGGAAAGTGGACATCTTCACTGATCATAAGAGTCTCAAGTACATCTTCACTCATCCCAACCTCAACCTCAGGCAGACACGTTGGGTCGAAATGATTCAAGAGTATAATCCGAGTATAGAATATACTCCAGGCAAGGCCAATGTCATTGCTGATGCTTTGAGCAGGAAGGCTTACTGCAATAGTTTGATTCTTAAGCCCTACCAACCGGATCTTTGTGAAGCTTTCTGCAAACTTAATCTCCAAGTTGTTCCTCAAGGATTTCTTACCAACCTCCAAGTCTCTCCTACTTTGGAAGATCAGATTCGTGAGGCTCAACTTCTTGATGCTATGGTGAAGAAGGTGAAGATTGGGATTGCCAAGAGCCAACCCAAGTACAAGTGCTATCGCCTTGATGACAAGGATACTCTATTCTTCGAGCATCACATTGTTGTTCCTAATGGTGACGTTCGTAAAGTCATTATGAACGAAGCTCACAATTCACTCCTATCTATTCATCCTGGGAGTACAAAGATGTACCATGAACTTAAGCGGTCGTATTGGTGGACTCGAATGAAGCGCGAGATTGCTTAGTTCATGAATGAATGTGATGTCTGCAGAAGAGTGAAAGCAGAACACCAACGACCAGCTGGTCTCCTCCAACCTCTTGCCATTCCAGAATGGAAGTTTGACCATATTGAGATGGACTTCGTGACTGGATTTCCCAAGTCCAAGCGTGGCAATGATGCTATGTTCGTTGTCATCAACAAGCTCACTAAAGTGGCTCATTTTCTTCCTATCAAAGAATCTATCACAGCAGCTCAGTTGGCAGAACTATATACCTCCAGGATTGTCTCTTTGCACGGCATTCCGCAGTTGATATCTTCAGATCGTGGAAGCATCTTTACTTCTAAGTTTTGGGATTCCTTCCAAAAGGCAATGGGCACCAACATTCGGTTCAGCACAGCCTTTCATCCTTAAACTAGTGGCCAAGTCGAGAGAGTGAATCAAATTCTTGAAGATATGCTCAGGGCATGTGTCATTTCTTTCGGTATGAAGTGGGAAGATTGTCTTCCATATGCTGAGTTCTCCTACAACAACAGCTTCCAAGCGAGTTCGGGCAAGGCCCCACTCGAGATTCTCTATGGCAGAAAGTGTCGTACTCCTCTTAACTGGTTAGAGACTGGTGAACGCCAACTTCTTGGCAATGACTTGATCACAGAGGCTGAAGAAATGTGTAAAGTCATTCGTGAAAATCTCAAAGCTGCGCAATCGCGCCAGAAGAGTTACTATGATATCATGCATCGTGACTTGGCTTTCAAGATCGGAGACCATGTCTACCTCCGTGTCCCTCCAATGAAAGGTACTCGTCGCTTCGGTATCAAAGGGAAGCTTGCCCATAGATACGTGGGTCCTTTCAAGATCATTGATAAAAGAGGCGATCTCGCCTATCAACTTGAGCTTCCATCCAAGTTTGCAAATGTGCACGATGTGTTTCACGTGTCTCAGCTTCGCCAGTGTTTCAAGACTCCTGACGGCACCATCAACTTCGAAGAGATTGGTCTTCAAGAAGACCTGTCTTATCATGAGCATCCCGTTGCTATTCTTGAAGAAACTGAGCGCAAGACTCGCAACAAGTCTATCAAATTCGTGAAAGTGAACTGGTCACATCATTCTGACCGTGAAGCCACCTGGGAACGCGAGGACCACCTCCGTTCCGAATATCTGGAGTTTTTCCAGTCCTAGATCTCGGGACGAGATCCTTTCGTAGTGGTGGAGTGTTGTAACGCCCCGTATGTAACTCACCATATTTGTATTCCAACTCTTGCCATTTTCAGCATTAAGTTATGATATTTCCTCGTGGTTGGGTTTTGTCTTCGTTTTGCATTTTGTCCATGTCATGCATCTCATATCATGTTATCATGTGCATCGCATTTGCATACGTGTTCGTCTCATGCATCCGAGCATTTTCCCCGTTGTCTGTTTTGCATTCCGGCACTCCTACATCCTCCAGCGTCCCCATTTACCTCTTTTCGTGTCCGAGTGTTAAACTTTCTTGGATTGGATCGAGACTTGCCAAGCGGCCTTGGTTCACTACCGGTAGACCGCCTATCAAGTTTCGTGCCATTTGGACTTCGTTTGATACTCCAACGGTTAACCGCGGAACCATAAAGGCCTCATGTGTGTTGCAGCCCAACACCCCTCCAAAGTGGCCCAAAACCCACCTAAACCCCATCCATCCTCTTGGTCATTCGATCATGATCGTGTGGCCAAAAACCGCACCTCATTTGGAGTCTCCTAGCTCCTATATATAAATAGGTGCTCCCCTCCGAAATTCCCGCAGTCCAAACCTTAGTCTCCCCCTTCCTCCGCGCGTCGGACATGTTCGCCCGGCGCTGGACGCGTCCGCACCGCCGCCCGGACCAACCGCCTGTCGCCACGTGTCACCGCCGCTGTCCCTGCGCCGTCGGCCCGCCGCAGCCCGCAAAAGGCCCGCGGGGCCCGATCCCCGCTGCCGCTCCTCCCGCGCAAAGCCCGCCGGCCGCCTCCGCGGCAGGGCGCCGCCACCGCGCATCTCGAATCGCCTCCCCGCTGGCCGTCGTGTCACGCCACCAGCGCTCGCCCGCGCGTGCCCACCGGCGCCTCTCTACGGCGTCGCATGCCCGAGCCGTCCGGATCCGGCGAGATCCGGCCCGGTCCCCACCTTCTCCGGTCACCTCGAGCTACTCCGGCGAACTCCCCGTCCGTCCTTGGTTTGCATGCGTGCTGGATCTGGATCTGAGAAGAAACCCTAGGGGTTGACCTCGTTTTCCCCCTGAGTCTGCATTATTTTTCTATCACATTTCATCATGCCATATCTTATCATCCGTAGCTCCGTTTTGCGCGTGTGATATATCAAATTGTTCGTCTGGATGTGCTCTTCATTTCATTCCATTGCACTATGCTTGTTTGAGTCCATCTTTATGCCCTAAATGCTGTTGCAAGAGTGCTATAAAATGTTAGTTTTTGTTTCTTAACAGATTATGGACATTTGTCATTTTTGCCATGTTTCATGTGTGCCTCCTATGAACTTGAGCCCTACATTTGTTTTGGGCTATGTCATGCCATTTTTACAGGGGTGTATGCCATGTATTTTTGTGATCTTTGTGGTGACTAGCACAAGCATGCAAAGTAGCTCTCGTGATGTTGTTGATTTCAGGGACTTAGAATTCTTCTAAGTCTTTTCCCTTATGTTATTTTTATACCATGTATTCATGTTGCTACAGAGTGATCCATGCCTCTTTTGAGCATGTTCAGTAAGGATGATTATGAGATATTGTTATGTTCTATCCATCCATGTCTTTGTTTGCAATTATGGAGTACCCTAGCATGACTCTATCTTGGTCTACTTTTGCTATAAAATGTTCCTGGCAGATTGTTTACATGTTATTCAATTTTGCCAAGCTTGTTGTAGTTGATCCTTGCATCTCTGATCATGTCTTCTTTCTGGGGGTATGCTTAGTTTGTCATGCAATGCCTTGTGGTGAGTGCATCAAGCTCGCAAACATGCCTACGCAACTCTGATTTTGCCATGTCCAATTTTTCTGCAATGTCTGAATCTGTAAACGAAACTTGCTATGTTTACATGGGTGCCATCATATCTTCTGATCCTTTTTGGCTTATGGTCAGTAAAGTACTTTTGCTATATGCTTTGAGCAGTTTCATGCCATGCCTTGCTTTGCCATGATATGTTCCTGTAGCATGTTGTTGTCTTGCTCTAAACACTGCTTCCTGATGTTAAATCCAGACATGTTGTTATTTTCACTAAGTCTGTGAACCTGATATCTTTTGCACTTTTTCCATGCTTGTTTGAACCTGTTAATTTGTGATTTAGTCGTAGCTCAGTGTTCATCCTTTGTCGAGCATCTTGAGTGAATCACTGCCATGTGCTTTGTTGCTATTGTAGAGTGCAGTAGCTTAGTTTCTTGTTGCATTTTAGATGGCATCGTGCTGTTAATCGCAGATTGATGCCATTATTGTTTTGCTTGCCATTCGCAAACCGTGCATCCGTTCCGGTGATCTTTATATCGATTTCGACCAAAATCAACTCATATTTCCAGCGGCACTCTTGGTTTTCCAAGTAGAGGCCTGGTCCAATCTTTCCTTTCCGAAGCATGCATATGCATTGCATATCACATCCCGCATATCATGCCATGTTTTGCATCATGTTGCTTGCGCATTGCACCGTGGTTGATTGTGGTTCCCTTTGCTTGTGTTCTTTCTTTGGGTAGAGCCGGGAGACGAGTACGTGATCAAGGAACCCATTGAGAACACTTACGAGGATCAAGCTTACGTCAACTCAGAGAACTTTGCAGGCAAGATGACCATACCCTCGAAATCACTTCTATCTTTGCTTGCTAGTTGCTCGCTCTTTTGCTATGCCTATGCCGCGATACCTACCACATGCTATTTCATGCCTCCCATATTACCATGTCAAACCTATAACCCGCCTTGTCCTAGCAAACCGTTTTTGGCTATGTTACCGCTTTGCCCATCCCCTCTTATAGCGTTGCTAGTTGCAGGTGAAGATTGGAGTTTGTTCCTTGTTGTAACATGTTTATTGTTGGGATATCACTATTATAACTTGTTTACTTTAATGCATCTATATACTTGGTAAAGGGTGGAAGGCTCGGCCTTATGCCTGGTGTTTTGTTCCACTCTTGCCGCCCTAGTTTCCGTCATACCAGTGTTATGTTCCTTGATTTTGCGTTCCTTACACGGTTGGGTTATAATGGGAACCCCTTGACAGTTCGCCTTGAATAAAACTCCTCCAGCAAGGTCCAACCTTGGTTTTACCATTTGCCACCTAGCCTTTTTCCCTTGGGTTCCGCGGACTCAAGGGTCATCTTTATTTTAAACCCCCAGGGCCAGTGCTCCTCTGAGTGTTGGTTCGAAACGGGCAGCCTGCGGGGCCACCTCGGGGCAACTCGAAGGTTGGTTTTACTCGTAGCTTGACCTATCCGGTGTGCCCTGAGAACGAGATTCGTGCGACTCCTATCGGAATTCGTCGGCACATCGGGCGGCTTTGCTAGTCTTGTTTTACCATTGTCGAGATGTCTTGTAACCGGGATTCCGAGTCTGATCGGGTTATCCTGGGAGAAGCAATATCCTTCGTTGACCATGAGAGCTTTGAACTTTCGAAAGCCGTACCCGCGGTTATGGGCAGATGGGAATTTGTTAATGTCTGGTTGTAGAAAACTTGAAACTTAACTTAATTAAAATGTATCAACAGCGTGTGTAGCCGTGATGGTCTCTTTTCGGCGGAGTCCGGGAAGAGAACACGGTCTCGTGTTATGCTTGAACGTAAGTAGTCTAGGATCACTTCTTGATCTTAGTTTCTCGATCGTGCCTTGCCTTCTCTTCTCGCTCTCATTTGCTTATGTTAGCCAACATATATGCTAGTGCTTGCTATAGTTCCACCTCATACCTTTTCCCTACCCATAAGCTTAAATAGTCTTAATCACGAGGGTGTGAGATTGCTGAGTCCCCGTGACTCACAGATTACTTCCAAAACTAGATGCATGTGCCGATGATACCATTCCAGGAGATGCGACTGGGCTCAAGTGGGAGTCCGATGAGGACTCAGGACATTACTACGTTTCCTTTCCAGACGATCAGTAGTGGAGCCCAGTTGGGGCGATCAGGGATCTTATGCCTTTGGGGTTGTCTTTATTTTGGTTCTGTAGTCGGACCTTGATTGTATCTGGATGATTGTAATGCTATATTTATGTATTGTGTGAAGTGGCGATTGTAAGCCAACTCTGTACCTCTTTCTTGTTCAGTACATGGGATGTGTAAAGATTAGCCCTCTTGCGATATGCCTACAATGCGGTTATGCCTCTAAGTCGTGCTCCGACACATGGGAGATATAGCCGCATCGTGGTTGTTACATAGAGCCTCCATGAAGAACTCTGGTAATAAGGAATGATCAAACGAAAGGAAAGATAAAAAGAACTATGGTAATAAAAGGATGATAAAAAGAAAGAGAAGTGGAAAACACAAGGCGAAGCCTTGCAATGATTTAGATGGTGCTTCACGATGATATAACTGTGGAGTGTCACAACTCAGGAAAGAAATATGAATCACTTGAAACCAAGAATTTTGATGAACCTCTGGAATAAGGAATTTAATTTACTCGATGAAACAAGAATAAGGATTACATTATGCTTAAACTTCGTCAACTAAATTGATGACCCACAATGGATTTGGTACTACTTATTCTCATTGAAAAGGATTCATGAGAGATAGAGCGCAAACTTGATAAAATCTTGAACGACTCACTGGTAGGATTGAAAGAACGAATAAATTAATACAAGAACATAGGAAGAACCACCATAAGAATTAAAAACGATTGAAGAGAAGAGAACGAATCACTGGGAAGAATTTAAAATGAATGTAGCAAAGGCAGAATTCACCGGGAAGAATTATAAAATGAATAAAAATACTTGAAGGAATTTACATACATCAGAACAAATAGATCACGAGCTAACTAGAGAATACTTGAATGATGCGCCGGTAAGATTTGGGGAACGAGAGCTGAAGGATGAGAATGAAAAATTCTGAGACGATGGGCTCCGGAGAATTAAAATGAAAAGACTCATGAATTGCTCCAGATGGGTGAAAAGAATTCTCACAATCGAAAACAATTATGAGAGGATGGCATAATGCTAGAACCATGAATCTTTGGAAGAACGGGTAAGCATTTAAGAGGGACTCTTCTTTGGTCTTCAAGATCCGAGAATGACGACGAGAAACACCACCATGATTTGTTGAGGCACTACGGAATGAAGAATAGAAAGGTTGAATCAACGATGAAACAATTTGAAAGATCTTGGAGAAATACATATGACTGATGATAATTCATTCTTACATCAAACTTGTGAAAAGGATCTACTGATATGATAGTCATTATCCACTGATATGATAGCGAACAGTGCTATCATACATAACTCTGCAGGCTGACAGGGTGCATTAAATGCGCTGCTTGGTGTCACATCACTAGTCGCCCAACAAGGCTTGACGGGCTATCTTGCCAGCTATGCGCCTGTCTCCTTGACACGTCGCAGGACGGGTGTCATTTGTAGGCTTCTTCTGTAGGAAATGGCTGCCATGTGGCGAACGGCTGCCACTTAATCATCTTGCGGCTTGACATCACACTAATTGACGACGTGGGTCACACTTGAGTGGTTGGTGGGGTGGTTCTGCCCCCGCGAGCCCCGGCAGACCTTGCCAGGGTGCCTCGGTTGCCTGCTCCTTGCGGTGGCCTTGCCCCTTGCCGGGCTCGCGTGCCTGGCAAGGGAGGCCCTTTGCTTGCCAATATCTTGCTCTTCTGGCTCGATCTTGGTCTTTCCGGACTGCATATTGGTTCCTCAAATCTCTTGGTCCTTCAATCTCTGACTTGGGTTGGTGCTTCAATCTTGATCTCGTGCATGTGCACAGTCTTTGTAACAGACCCAGGGTTTGTTGCACCGATAGACTCTGCTATTCTCTGTTCAGTTTCTGTCTCATCCACCTCCCGCTGCGCTACCAAGGCTGCACTGACCACCTGGTTGGTTGCCGCCAAGTATAGCAACAATGGTTTTTGGGGTTTGGGTGCAACCAAGGTGGGTACAGACGATAGGTAGGCTATTAACTCTTGTAGAGTTGTATCTGCTTCTGGGGTCCACTTCATAGGCCCTGCCTTCTTCAAAACCTTGAAGAACGGAGGGCACGCTCGGAAGACTTGGAGATGAATCTGCTCAGCATGGCAACGCATCCCGTCAAGAGCCTCACATCCTTAATTGTCCTTGGTGCTTGGATATGCTCAATGGCCTTGATCTTGTCGGGGTTGGCTTCGATCCCCTGATGGGACACGAATAACCCAAGTAGCTTGCCGGAGGGAACACCGAATACACACTTCTCCGGATTAAGCTTCAGATTGATCTTGCACAGATTAGCATGTGTCTCTTCCAAATCCTGGGTAAGGATGGCTTTATCCTTGGTTTTCACCACGATATCATCCATATAGGCTTCTATATTTCTTTGCAATTGTGGCTCAAAACCGATCTGGATATCCCTTGCAAAAGTGGACCCAACACTCTTTAATCCGAACGGCCTACAGACAAAGCAGTATGTACCACACGGAGTGATGAACGACGTCTTCTCTTCATCTTCCTTGGACATGAAGATCTGATGATATCCGGATTACGCATCCAGAAAGGAGAGCAAATCACATCCGAAGTAGAATCCACGATCTGGTCGATGCGCAGCAAGGGAAATGGGTCCTTCGGGCAAACTTTGTTGTGGTCTGTGAAATCAATGAAAAGCCTCCACTTCCCATTAGCCTTCCAGACCACTACTGGATTTGCTAACCATGTAGGATGCAATACTCCTCTGACCAAACCAGCTGCCTCCAATTTCTTGATCTCTTCGGCAATGAACTGCTACCTTTCCAAGGCCTGCTTCTATACTTTCTGCTTGATGGGTTGGGCATGTGGGCAGACAACAAGGTGGTACTGAATTACCTCTCTGGGAACACCGGGTATATCAGATGGTTACCCAGCAAACACATCGATATTCGCCCACAGGAAGGTAACGAGCGTGCTTTCCTATTAGTCATTGAGGGTGGCGCTGATAGTGAAAGTACCATCAATGCCTACCGGGGCAGCGGGGTCACACGACGGTGGTGCTGGAAGATCAGTGGCTCCCTCGAGTGCAGTGGTCTGGCCGGCTCATCTAGGAGGAGGCGCATGCGCCGCGGTCCCTCTCGTGGTGGGGGTGATCGGAGGGGGGTGGCTCGCCCCGGACCGAGCACCGTTGTTGTGGCTGTGTTAGTCGGCGAGAGGAGGGGGCGTGGACGGAGTGACCCCCTCACCCACACCTTGTAGAGCATGATCGTCGAGACGTTGTTGATGCTATTCTCTTCCAGTAGCTCCGGACCCCGTGTCAGCCGCTGGGGAGGTGGTAATGGTGCCACCTGCTCCAACCATGTCCCCAGCAGCGTCCACGTCCTCGCGCGCCCCCCTGTCCCCCGTGGCGTTAGAGGCCGGGGGCAGTGGAGCCTTTGAGGTGGACAGATGGGCCGAGGCACCATATTTCTTCTTGGGCGCCATGGTCCACGGCGCTGTCGAGGATGAAGATGGCTATGAAGATGACGCGCAAGCGAGCCCCCTACCTGGTGTGCCAAAGGTGTCGCGGGATGTCCGGGGCCACCTATGGGATCAGGCAGCCGCTTGCTGGTTCGGCAGGGGGACATCGCGTTGTGATAACCCAAAAGTATAGGGGATCGTTTTTAGCCTTTTTCGATAAATAAGGGTGTCTAACCCAACAAGGAGCTAAAGGTAGAACAAATATTCCCTGAAGTTCTATCGACCACCGATACAACTCTACGCACACTTGATGTTTGCTTTAACGGAAATAGGTATGAAAATATTTTGTAGGAGTGATGCTAGAACTACTTTGCAAGAATAAAACTAGAAGTACTTTGCAAGATAATAAAAGTTAGGTGTTTAGTAAAAGGTTTTGTGTCAACAAGAAAGTTATTTGTCCCTAGGAAATCGATAACATGTACCAGTAATCATTCTTGCAATTTTATATGAGGGAGAGGCATAAGCTAACATACTTTCTCTACTTGGATCATATGCACTTATGATTGGAACTCTAGCAAGCATCCGCAACTACTAAAGATCATTAAGGTCGTGAAACCCAATCATAGCATTAAGTATCAAGTCCTCTTTACTCCCATGTGCCATAACCCACCTACTCGGGTTTAAGTTTTTGTCACTCTTGCAACCCACCATAAGCAAATTATGAACATATTGCAACACCCTAAAGCGGGGGGCCCTCACGTTTGCGCGATACGGAGGGCAACATAGGACATCAGCATAAATAAAATATGCAATCATACCAACCAAGATCATGATTAACCCACAGGACAAATCGGATCTACTCAAACATCATAGGATAACCATAGATCATTAGGGAATATATATGGAGTTGGTGTTACACCTCTGCAATGAGGGGAAGAGATTAGAACGAGGAGAAGGGGTGTTACACCTCTGCAATGAGGGGAAGAGAGTTGGTGTTGACAGTAGCAAGATTATTGATGTAGATCACCATCCCGATCGTTGCCCCGGTGGCACTCCGGTGCCACCGGAGGCGAGGGCGAGAGAGCCCCCCTCCTTATTCTTCTTCCTTGGCCTCCCCCCTAGATGGGAGGATAGTTCCCCCTCTGGTCCATGGTATCCATGGCGGCGGAGGGGCGGGAGCCCCTCCAAGATTGGATCTCCCTCTCTGTTCTCTTCCGTTTCGCGTTTTGGAGATCTGGCCAAAAATTGTTTCTTATATTCCGGGAGATCCGTAACTCCGATTTTGCTGAGATTTTAACATGATTTTTTTCCGTATATAAGCTTCCTTGCGCCTGAAGTAGAGCCCCAACCGACCTTCAAGGAGGGCACAACCCACCACCGCGAGCCAGGCTCCTTTGGCGCGCCCTGGTGTCTTGTGGGTTGTGTGGGCCTCTATTTGCGGTGATTCCAACTCCCAAAAATCACATATATTCCAAAATAATTCTCCGTAAATTTTTATTGCATTTGTACTTCGTTTGATATGGATACTCTACGATACAAAAAAACTTGCAGAAAACAGGAACTGGCACTAGGCACTGGATCGATAGGTTTGTCCAATAAATCATATAAAAAGTTGCCAAAAGCATGTAAGAGTTGTGTAATACTAGCAAAAGGCCTGTGCTTTGCAATGGGAGAAGAAAAGAAATCCTCTCATATCGCTAGATGGGAGCGTGGCCGGTTGGCAGGTTATGAGATCGAACTCTTCCATGGGAAATTTTATTTTTTGCCAGCTCTTCGGACCTGGCCATAGTGCACCGACAGGTGGGCTTCCTCCGTTGGGCCAGAATGGGTGGCAACTAACTAAACAAAATAGCGTATGTGAAATTAATTGAAGCGGGACCAAACGAAGCGGGACTAAACCAAGAATATCACCTCCTTTTAATAGTAGGTATAGATTGGCATGAAACAATCAAAAATTATAGATACGACGGCATCCCCAAGCTTAATTCCTACTCGTCCTCGAGCAGGTAAATGATAAAAAAGATAATTTTTTATGTGGAATGCTACCTAACATAAACTTGATCATATATCTAATCATGGCATGAATATTAAGGCATAAGTGATTCAAAGCAGTAGTCTATAATTTGACATAAAGGCATCAATACTCAGGCATCCCAATAAACAATCATGTCTTCCAAAATATCAACGCTAAGGAAAGTTATCCCTACAAAATCATATAATCTTTTCATTCTCTATCTTCTTAACACAAAGTATTTATCAAGCACAACCCCGATGACAAGCCGAACAATTGGTTCATACCTTTTAACGCGCTTCGGATTTTTAAACCCTCACGCAATACATGAGAGCAAGCCATGGATGTAGCACTACGGGTGGAATAGAGTATGAAGATAGGGGTAAATATAAAGAAGACAAAAAAAATAAGAAAGTCTCACATCGACGCGGCTAACCAACGGGCTATGGAGATGCCCATCAATTGGTATCAATGCCAGGAGTAGGGATTGCCATGCAACGAATGCACTAAGGGCTATAAGTGTATGGAAGCTCAATATGAAAACTAAGTGGGTGTGCATCTAATACTATAGTGAAAAATTCGCACTAGTATATGAAAGTGACAACATAGGAGACTCTCCATATGAAAAACATGGTGCTACATTGAAGCACAAGTGTGGTAAAGGATACTAACAATGCCCCTTCTCTCTTTGTTTATTTTTTTTCTTTTTTTTCTTCTTTTTTTCTTTTTCTCTCATTGTTCGGATTCTCATCCCGACTTGTGGGTGAATCATAGTCTCCATCATCCTTTCCTCACTGGGGCGCTGCTCTAAAATGAATAATGATGATCATCACAATTCTATTTACTTATAACTCAAAAGAAATAAAAATTAGAACTCGATACCTATGACAAAGTATGACTCTATATGAATGGGCAATGATCTAGCGTAACATGTATGCAAAATGATGAATGGTGGATGAGCCACAACTACTATGTCAGCTATATGATCATGCAAAGCAATAGGACAATGAATGCTCTAGTCATCAAACAGAAGCGGTGGAAGTTGCATGGCAATATATCTCGGAATGTCCATGGAAAAGCCATAATAGGTAGGTATGGTGGCTGTTTTGAGGAAGATATAAGAAGGCTTATGTGTCATTGAACATATCATATCACGGGGTTTGGATGCACCTACGAAGTTTGCATCACGTCTCAATGTGAGAAAGGGCAATGCATGGTACCGTAGAGGCTAGCAAATTGTGGAAAGGTAAGAGTTTGTATAGTACATGGACTCACACTAGTCATAAAGAACTCATATACTTGTTGAAAAAGTTTATTAGCCCTTGAAACAAAGTACTACTACGCATGCCCCTAGGGGGATAGATTGGTAGGAAAAGACCATCGCTCGTCCCCGACCGCCACTCATAAGGAAGACAATCAATAATAAATCATGATCCAACATCACAGCATAACGAGAGACTATACATGCATGCTTGAGGAATCACAAACCTTAACACCAATATTCTTACTAACCACAACCGTTTACTACACTACAAAAAAATACACTTCCGTGATGATATGTGTTTGTCACAGTAGGTCGCGTTTTCTCTCATGCATGTACATCCATGACAAATTTATGACAGAATCAAGATAGTCATACCTGTGCGGTCGTAGAAGTGTTCCATGACATTGCCAAATTATCATCACGGAAGTGTCCACTTCAATGACGATAAATCGCGCGTCACAGAAGTGCTTTCGTCAAGGGTGACCGACACGTGGCATCCACCGTAACGGAACACCGTTAAGCTATCGGGTCGGATTTTGGATCCGATAACCCGTTAACAGCCACGACCAATGCCGATTTTCCACGTGTAAAATTCTCATTGGCTGACGGATCCACGCATCAGCTCCGCGTTGGCACAGGTGTCACTCCTCCAACGGTCGAGATGGGCCTATGATATGTTACACGTGGACCAGCCCAAAAGTGGCCCACAAAGAGTAAATGGGCCGATCCAACCGAAGGCCCATAAGATTTAGCGGACCATAATGGGCCAACCCAGCTAAAGGCCCACAAAATTTAGCGGACCATAATGGGCCGGCCCAGCTAAAGGCCCACACGATTTTGCAGACCATAATGGGCCGGCCCAGCTAAAGGCCCACAAGATTTGCGGACCACAATGGGCCGGCCCAGCTAAAGGCCCACTAGATTCTGCCGACCATAATGGGCCGGCCCAGCTAAAGGCCCAACATTCTCTGTCAAATCGGCCCATCAACGACATGTCCTAAACTTGTCATCAATGCGGTCCATGGTCACTTCTGGCCCGTTAACAGTCCGCTAAGTAATTGGGCCGAATTACGGCCCGGTGTATTTCCGGCCTGTTAAAGGTCCGGCTTCATTTGGGCCCATTTACAGGCCATCAAAACTTTCGGCCCATAAACGACCATGAAGGATTTGGGTCATATTCGGCCATGTCTGACATTCGGCCTGTTAGAGGCCCACTATAGCTTTGGGTCACTTTCGGCCTGTTGTCATTTTCGGCCTGTTAATGCCGGACGTAAACCATGGGCCATATGTGGCCCAACGTCATATCGGGCCCATAAACGGCCCATATAAAAATGACGATAATCTAGCCCGACCGAAGTTCCGGCCTGTTAAAGGCCCGTGTATTAGGTCGGCGCATTTACAGCTCGTCCAAATTTCGGCCTGTTAAAGTCTAGTGGGTTATTTGGCACAATCAGGGCCCAATCTCACTTTCGGTCTATTAAAGGCCCATGTATTTTATGGTCTCGAGATATTTACACCTGTAAACGACCTATTTTACTGAGGGCCCAAATTATGTTTAGGCCTATTAAAGGCCCACTATGGGCACATGCCTACCAGAAAAATATGAAAGCTTATGCTGATTTAGGCCCAGATATTTTCAGTGGGCTACATGCCAATTTTGGCCCATAATCGTTTTTAGCCCAATTGGAATGGGCCCGATGAATGTTGGCATGTTGGGCTCCTACGAAGCTTTAGGCCGAATACATTACTCAGATAAACCTACACTATACAAAAATAGTGTCATAATTATTGCAGCCTGAGGCAACATCATAAATGTTGTATCACAACAAAATAAATTCCAACCATACAACAAAAGGCATATTGGCATAAAGTTTAAAGTCCTTCCAGATAAAAGCACCATCAGATGTATAGAAGCACATTTCATTTGACCTGAGTGCTAATGTTTCAGGCTGTAGAATCTAATGGACCAGCACGATCTCCACCTTTTTCCGTCATTGCTCTTGAACAACGAAGTGAATGTCTGATAGTCTGGTTTCAAAACCATTCATATCTTGACGACATTTCTCAACCACTATTCTTGTTTCTGAAGCAACGTCCACTAGGGATTGGACTTGTGTCTGGAGCACAGATATATCACTCTGTCTAGCAGGAAGATTTTGTTCAGTAGGCGATTTGGACGAGGTTACCTTGACAACCAACCCAGAATTACGCAGGAAGGTGCTTTTTGCACTATTAGTGGAGAGATACTGACGCACTGCAGCAAGAGGTGACATTGTGCCTGTAGTAGCCTCGTCACCTTCAGGTGGTTGTGGCTGTTCAATCATTTGTTCCATAGCTTCCTGAAAGTTTGAACTTGTAGATTAGTGTACCAGATAAGTTACTAATGAGACAAAAACCAACAAAGTAGGTTAAACGTTTATGAATAACTTATTTTGGTGAACTACTGTAATACATTAGCATGTATTGTAGTGCCAACTACATAATAAAATCACTTTTGGAACATATGTCCATGTTGCATGCCTACTGTATTGTCTATTTCCTCACATTCGTTGACATCTAAGGATAAAGAGACATAGTTTAAAGTAGGATGAACATAGTATCACATCATTCATATCATGGGCAAACAGATATAAAACAAACAGGCTATTTTATCATTGTGTGCGCGCGTGAACATAACAACTAGATTACCGATCAAGACCAAAAGAATATCCTTCATCTCTTTTAAACCATGTAAGGTGAAATGATACGTTAAGACAACTGTGAATAAAAGTGAACAGAGTAACTGACATTGGCTGCAAACCAAGTAGTTAAATGAGCACATCACAGTACCAATCAGTTCAAGGCAGGAGGAGTAAGGACTTACAACAGCGGCTTGAACTGGTGTGCTCATGCCCTTCATCTTGCTGGTGTGGCAATCCTTGAAGATTTGCACTGCATTCGGGTCAGGTTCTTTTTGGTCCGCACAGGATTTCCTCTGTATTTGGAACAGGTCAATATAGATATGATAATATGGCACAAAAAAAGAAGGAAGTAGCAGCTATTTACAAGAGCCTCGCAGTGTGCAATATAGCTACGAGATCCTGTGGTCTGTTGGAATTTCACTTTAGAACGGTTGGTTTTGTTCTTCAAACAGTTAGCCTAGAAGAAGATACGCTTGTAAGGCACATACATAAATACAAATTCAATATGTAGTCTGATCAAATACATATAGCCTACCTGATACTTTGGATCAGACCAGTGTTTAACAAGGGCTGTCCAGTCTTCATCTGTAATATATTCTACTGGAGATGTTTGGGCGATTTCATTGTTAGCCTTGCCTTCAAAGTGAGATTTTCTAAGGTGGTACTGATACTGTTGCCGAGCAGACTGAAAAACATGAGTGCATGCTTGTCTAGTTGCATCATCTTTCGGATCCAACTTGAACCTCATCTGTTGAAAAAAGAATGTAAGTCTTATTAGGAGGAAGCTAGAAAGTATGGGACAGAGCAAGACAATATTACTAATTGCGATGAATAACATTACTTACGGATAAATGGTAAAGGAAGGTGTTAAACTGGGTATTGTCTTTCTCATTCTTGTACTAGATCCACGTTAGGAGGATACGTGCATGACACCTAACGGCAACGGCTGCCTCTGATACTAACTTGGCTGATTCTGTAGCATCACGTGGCCTTTTTAAACCTACCTCAAAATGGATCTCCATTCTTCCTCCTTTAGATTTTGTTAATCTGTCAAGCATTATCCCTGATGTCTGTTTCCGCTTGCGCCGTGGTGCTAGTTCAACAATGAATATGGAAAGTGTTAGTGTACATCAAACTATGAGAGTACATATAAAGGAGCATGCAACTGCAACTTGACTCGGTCAGGAACCGTCCTGGTGTTGATGCTCATGAGGTTCATCTGATCTTCCCAAGTCCTGTTGTGTCAGCAGTGCTTCGGAAGTAGTGTTAGGTGTGAAGGAAGCTTGGGAACTGGTCAGTTCCAGAGCAAATGAACGAGTAACTGGTTGAGATGCTGGTACCGTTGAAGCGGATGCTGTAGCTGGTGGAGCAGGTGATACTGTGTTTCTAGATTTAGCCGGTGGACTTGGACCTTCTACTGCACTATAAGTACCAGCAGAATCTCAACGGCAGAACCTTTTCCGTTTCACCGGACGAGTAACAGTACTCCCTACTATATTATTTTCCTTGCACTTTTTTTACTTTGCCATGTCAAGCTGTACCCACAACACAAATGAATAAAATCACTCTTTAGAACTCATTGATGCATGATACAGACAAGCAATACTTTGATGTAAGACAACCGTATGAGGATGGAATAAGTAAGAAAAATAGGACGGCATGACATATTCACAGCTAAGCAGAAGGATTTTCAAGAAAATAGAAGTAATGCAAGCTAGACACCATATGAAAGATGCAACCAATATTACTCTGCCAAGTTAAAAGTGTCTTGTCATAAGTGGCAATTTGAAAAATTAGAAGCAGTACAACGTAGAAATCAATGCAATATGCAACCACTATCAAACTGCCATGTTAGAAGCGTCCAATCATGAGTGACTGATGCAGGATACACAATAGCAGTACTTTGATGTAAGAACATGGTATGATAGATAGATGCAGTGTATCTAGACACAGAAAGCCATGTCATATGCACATGTATACCGTATAAACTCAGCAGGTGCAATTTAATCAAAATAGAAGAAATACAGGCTAGACAACATATGCAACATGAAACCAATTATCACACTGTCAACTTAGAGCAAGCACCTGCGATGGTGGAGTACGGGAGATGAACTCATCATGTAGACTTGGGACAACTTCATTAGCAGTAGCAGTGGCAAATCTAGAGAGTCTCTGTTTGCGTCGGTGGGGAGGACCACCAACATCCCCTAACTTACTCTTTTCCTTCCTATTTTCTGATATTGCCTTATGAAGTCAAAACCACAAGAAGATGAATAAAATTAGCTCTGCATAACTGGTTGATGCATGATACAGACGAACACTACTTTGATGTAAGGCAAGCGCAGGATAGGAGGATGGAATACATACAAAAAAAGACAGAGTTTCATAGTCACGCGTACGATAGGAGGATGGAATATGTATGAAAAAACAGTAAGCGGAAGGCATTTCAACAAAATTAGAAGAAATGAAAGCTAGGCACCATATGAACATGCAACCAATATCACTCTATCAGGTAAAAAGTGTCTCGTCATAAGAGCCATTTCAAGAAATTAGAAGCAGTACAAGCTAGAAGACAATGCAAGATGCAACCTACATCACAGTCCCAAGTTAAATGTGTCTTATGGGTAAGCGATCATTGCAGGTATAAGTTGTAAGCTACGCAGATGCAATTCAACATAATCAGAAGCAATACAAACTAGACATCATACGGAAAACGCAACCACGTATAACAGTTCCAAGTAAGAGCAAGCACCTGTGATGGTGGAGTAGGGGAGATGTGCTCATCATGTACACGTATGTTTTAGAAACAGGAACACGTGTCATATTCACAGGCATTATGTGTAAAGTAAGCAGATGCAATTCAAGTTAGAAGCAATACAAGCTAGACATCATACGCAACATGCAACCACATATAATAGTATCAAGTTAGAGCAAGCAGCTATGATGGTGGAGTACAGGAGATGTGCTCATCATCTACATAGCTACGTTGACTGTCCATCCTTGTGTTGTCTTGCGAATCTTGTTGGGAGGATGGCGGAGTAGAATCTGTAGAGACCGCCTGTTTGAGTTGCTCCGAAGGACCACCATCATCCACTGCCGAACTAATTTCCTTCAGTTGTAATGATTTTGCTCTTTAGAACTCATTCATGAATGATACTGACGAACACTACTCGGATGAAAGGCAAACACATGATGCGAGGATGGAATATGTATGAAAAACAGGATGGTGTGACATATTCACACCTATGATGTGGTAACTAAGCAGAAGGCATTTCAACAAATTAGAAGCACTGCAAGCTAGAAACCATATGAAAGATGCAACCAATATCACTCTGCCAAGTTCAAACTGTATGGAGTTTCAACAAATTAGAAGCAATACATGCTAGAAATCATATGCAAGACACAACCAATATCACAGTGGCGACTTAAAGGTGCCTTATCATAAGTGACTGATGCGGGATATGCAAGAATAGTACTCTGATGTAGAAACAGGAACACATGTCATATTCACAGGCATTATCTGTAAAGTAAGCAGATGCAATTCAACAAAGTTAGAAGCAATACAAGCTAGACATCATACGCAACATGCAACCACATATAATAGTGCCATGTTAGAGCAAGCACCTATGATGGTGGAGTAGGGAAGATGTGCTCATCATCCACATAGCTACGTTGACTGTCTAGCCTTGCGTTGTCTTGTGAATCTTGTTGGGAGGATGGCGGAGTAGAATCTGTAGAGAACCTCCATTTCAGTTACTCAGAAGGACCACCATCATCCAATGCATTACCAATTTCCTTCAGCTTTATTGATTTTGCATTGTGAGGTCATACCGACAAGAAAAAGGAATATCATTCGCTCTTCAGAACTCATTCATGCATGATACTGATGAACACTACTCTGATGAAAGGCAAAGTCATGATACGAGGATGGAATATGTACGAAAAAATGGACGGCTTGACATATTCACACCTATCTAAGCAGAAGGCACTTCAACAAATTAGAAACACTGCAAGACACCATATGGAAGGTGCAGTCAATATCACTCTGCCAAGTTAAAACTATCTCGTCATAGGTGGCGTTCATCAAACTAGAAGTAATACATGCTAGAAATCATATTCAAGATGCAAACCAATATCACACTACCAAGTTAAAGGTGTCCCATCATAAGTGACTGATGTAGGATACACAAGAAGAGCAGTTTCATGTAAGAACATGGTGTGATAGACAGATATAGTATGTACCAAAAACAGGAAAGCGTGTCATATTCACATGTATCATGTGTAAGCGAAGCAGATGCAGTTTACACTAATTAGGAGCAATACGAGCTAGACTTGGAGCTTGTAATGCACTATCAGTACAAGGAGAATTGGTACAGATGCTCCATTTACGTTGCTGTAGAGGACCACCGTCATCGCCTTCCTTACTCTTTTCCTTCCTCTTTCTTGATTTTGCCTTGTCAAGTCAAACCCACAAGAAAAAAGAATAAAATTTGCTCTTCAGAACTCATTGATGCATGATACTGATGAACACTACTTTCATGTAAGGCAGCCGCATGATAGGAGGATGGAATATATATGAAAAATAGGACGGCGTGACATATTGACATGTATGATGTATAAAGTGTAAACTAAGCACAAGGTGCTTGAACTTGTTAGAATCGATGCAAGCTAGAAACCATATGAAAGATGAAACCAATATCACTCTGCCAAATTAAAAGGGTGCCCTAACCAATGTATTTGACCAAATTAGAAGCAATACATGGCAACAGGCTAGAAATAATATGCAATATGCAACGAATAAAGGTGACTCATCGTAAGTGATTGATGCAGGATACAGAAGAGAGGTAGTTTCATGTAAGAACAAGGTTAACACATAGATGTAGTGTGTACCAAAAATAGTGTCGGCGTTCTGGGAACGGGGGTCCCCAGACTTGCCTGCCTGCGGCCTGTGGCGTGGCTCGAGGAGGGGCCCAGCACGGCCCATCTTCATCAACACAGACCCAAGACCCTCGCGAGGGGCCAAGCCTCGCGGGGCGGACGACACGGAGCTTCCTCAGGCACGGCCTCATCAGGCTGGCTCGCGAGGAGGCGGAGAGATCAAGGCGGGGTACCTCACGAGGTGCCCGTGACGCAAGCCATGACGACCAAAGGCGCCAGGCGGGCGCCAGCCGCGCAGTGTCCTCCTTTCCTCTTTCGTGCAAAGGGAGCAAGCGCAGGCGAGAGCATCAAGCAAAGGCACCCGTTTCGGTGCAACGAGACCAAGACCAGTCCAACGGCAGGGAGGAAGTCATTGTGGAGCCCAAGCCAGCGTCACCACCAGAGCCTTTGGCAGGCGAGGACCAACTTTAGTCAGGATAAGTGTACCAGATGTTCCCCTTCAAAATGGCCAATTGTTGGCACCCTTCCCGCTCAATATTTGGGAAGAGGCCCAGGGCCTTTGCCTATAAATAGGACTAGCCACCCCCAGGGTAGGGGGGCAATCAAGAAGGGAGAATCTAGAAGCCAAGAGAGAAACTAGCTAGGATCGGATCGAGTAGCATCACACACACAAAGAGAGAGAAGGGTGACTGAACTCCTCCTAGCAGTTCATCCCCCCAGCCAAGAACAGACCCTCGCGAGGCTGTTCTTCCTTGTAATGCTCATCATCATCAGCCCAAGAGGCAATCCACCACACCACACACTGGAGTAGGGTATTACACCACAACGGTGGCCCGAACCAGTATAAACCCTGTGTCCCTTGTGCTGTTCTTTCCATAGCTTAGATCTTAGCGAGGCGGAGGGGTGCAGGTAGGTAGAAGGCGAAATCTCCGCGTGCACCCTAGTGTTCGAACCACAAGGGTCTGCCGGAACCCGAAATCTGACATTTGGTGCGCCAGGTAGGGGTGCGCCGGAATTCGTCTTCCACCACCCCGTTTTCCTCCGACCATCGCGTCCATGTCTGACGCTCGTCGGGCCCGCGCGGAGCGCCGGGCCGCTCTCGCTTCCCGCATCGCCCAGACGGCTCCTGTCGGCGGGCGTCCTCGCCGTTCCCCGTCACCTGCCATCAACGCCGCCACCGTCCCGGCGGGGAACGAGCAGCAAGCGTCGTCTCAGCATCCGTCCGTGCGGCAAGACGGCCGCACCGCTACTCCCTCGCTCACCCCAGCTGGTTCTTCGTCCCGCGCGCTCCGCGCACCCATGGAGGCTCGAGCTGCGCTCATCGCGTCAAATGAGCTCCTGCGCTACCGTCCCGTCGATGACGTCTACGAAGAATGGCTCGACCACGTCGCCGAGCTCGTCCGCGCTGCAGGGGGCTCTCCTGCGCTCTCCGGCGGTGCCCCGGCCGCCTCCTCCTCAAGAAGGCGCCATGGCTCCAAGGCGCGTGGCCCCTGGGCAGAACCCGCTCCGTCAGGTGCCAGTGCAGCAAGATCAGAGCTGCCAGGAAGTCCCTCGCCCGCAAGAAGCTGCCGGGCGCTCCCTGCTCCAGCACGTCGCGACCATGCTCCTGCTCCCGCACATCAAGACCCCGCGCTGCTCCCAGCTGCAGCTCCTGGGGACATGCAGGACCAAGCTCTCCGTCACCCAAGGCCTCCCGTGGCCACAGCAGGCTGCCGTGCCTTCACCACCGAGCTACGCAACGTCGCGTGGCCCGGCAAGTTCAAGCCAGACCTGCCTCCTCGTTACGACAGCACGGCCGACCCTGCAGAGTTCCTCCAGCTCTATGAGCTGGGCATCGAAGCTGCCAACGGAGACGAGAAGGTCATGGCGAACTAGTTTCCCATGGCGCTCAAGGATGGGGCCCGCACCTGGCTCCTGAACCTGGCTCCAGGCACGATCTCCTCCTAGGACGAGATGCGCACCCGCTTCATCGCCAACTTCCAAGGTACTCGCGACCGGCCACCCGCCGTGAGCGACATGCGCCGCATCAAGCAACAACCCAGAGAGACCCTGCAGAAGTACATCCAGCGCTTCAACAACGCACGCCTCAAGATTCCCAAGGTGATCGAGGAGGCCATCATCTCAGCCTTCTCCGACGGCGTGCGCGATGTCAAGATGAAGGAGGAGCTGGCGATGCATGAAGACCTGTGCACTTCCTTGGAGTTGTTCAACTTGGCAACCAAGTGCGCCAGGGCTGAGGAAGGGCATCTCTCCCTCCTCGAGCTGCCTGCCGCAGACCCAGAAGAGAAGAAGCCCAAGGCCAAGGATGTGAAGCGCAAGGGGGCTGCCGTGCTCGCGGCAGAACCAGACACCAAGCGGGGCAGAGATCACCCCGAATCTTCCAAGGGCAGTCGGTACTTGTGTGTACCACGACCTCCACACCCACAACACCAACGAATGTCAAGAGCTCCGAGCCGTGCGAGAAGGAAGGATCGGCCGTCGCCCGACCGCGGTGACCGGGGCTACGGTCGAGGAGGAGGAAGGAACGCAGATGCTGGAAGACCGTGGCCCGCGCCAAGGGTGGCGCGACCAACCTCGCGAGGATCGCTGGCAAGACCCGCCTCGCGAGGGAGCTGGAGGGATCAGCCTCGCGAGAGCCGCAAGGCAACGCAGGCCTCCCACCGCTGCCGCCGCAGCCAAGGAGAAATGAGGACCGCCACCAGGACGAGGCTGGGGGCTTCCAGGAGCCGCGCGCGATCGCCTGCATCCTGGGGGCGGCACAAGCCCCAGCCTCTCAGCGCATCTTCAAGCAGTTCGCCCGCGAAGTGAACGCAGTCCTCCCCAGGCTCGAAGCCACGCGCCCTCTCAGGTGGTCGGTGTGCGCCATCACGTTCAGCTCAGCAGATCAGCTCAAGTGTGCGGCTACAGCCGGAGTTCTCCCGATGCTTTGTTCCCCAATCATCAGCAACGTGGTGGTCACCAAGACCCTCATCGATGGCGGGGCAGGGCTCAACGTCCTGTCCGTGGAAACATTCAACAACCTCCAAGTGCCCTACAGCCAGCTTCAGCCAACCAAGCCTTTCTCCGGTATCACCGACGGCTCCACGGTCCCGATTTGGGCAGGTCCGCCTCCCTGTCACCTTCGGGGCACGCGACAACTACCGCACCGAGCTCATCGACTTCGACGTCGCTCACATTCGCCTGCCGTACAACGCCATCCTTGGGTACCCAGCGCTGGCCAAGTTCATGGCCGTAACTCACCACGGCTACAACGTCCTCAAGATGCCAGGAAGCGGCGGAGTCATCACGGTGCCCATGTGAAGAGAAGGACGCGGTGTGTTCCCTGGAACGAGCCTTTCAGGCCGCGTCACTGGAAGACCCGGATCGTGGAAGCAGGAGGCCTCCCGAGACCGCCCCTAAGAAGAAGAAGACATCGTCCGGCCCGACCACTCAGGAGGCAGGCCCCTCTGGGCCCGCGCCTGCCCAGGGGGAACCTCCTTCCATCGCATAGGAAAGCGCGCCCGGCGCCCTCCTCAGGCAGGGCTCGGGGGCTCTCCCCTGGAGGGCCACCGACCTAGCCAGGGTCACGAGGGAGGCGCTTGGGCACCACATGGAGGCGTGTTTCGAAGCACGTTTCCCTCAAGAAGGAGCAAGGCAAGGAGACCCAGACCCTCAGGAGTTCGTCAGCAAGGCCATTCAGGAGCTACAGGAGTCAAGAGTCATGAAAGGCGGCCGCCGCCTACCAGCAGTGGCTCCCCATCCAGGCGAGGATGGTGGGCTGCGCGTCTGCATCGACATACCAGGGCTCAACCGAGTCGCCTCTCTGGAGCGCCTCTGGCCCTCGCGAGTGGGGCGCTGCGGAGGCCCACCCACAGCTACGTTCGCATGCCTTACGGCTTGCCGAGCACGGCTGACGCGTACCAGCGTCATGAGGGGCATCGAGGCACGAAGAGGCCAGGCGTTCCGCAGTAGCCGGCGGAGATGCCGTGACGACTGCAGCGCTCCGGAGCCTGGGGGCTCGTGAGATCGGCTCCGCAGCCCCACCGAGCCTGCTACATCAACCTTCGTCCTCAACATCATCAGGTGACATCTTTCGAGTTTTATCCAGCTGGGAGCGCCCCCAGGGCTGCATTATTCCCAGGCCGCGTGGGTCCGTCCCTGCGGCGTGTATCCCTTTTTTATTCCATGTTGTTAGCTTACCTTGTTGGGGGCGCCCCTCAGGCTGCATGATCCCCAAGCCGCTCGGGCCAGCCAGCGGCATGTATCCCATTTGCGTTTATTTCCGATTATGCGTTAGACCCACCATGCTTGATTATTTGATGCCGGTCCACGGCACCTCTTCTTCTCCATGCCGACCACTTGCACGTTAAAGGGGGGGTACCTGAGCATCGCGACTCAGGGCTCTTACTGGCTCTCCAGCCCTCACCCTCTGGCCTTGTCCATGGCATCGCGACCTGGCATACCAGCGACGGCTGAGACCAGCTCGAGGGCCGGGACCCGAGGACGTAGAGTGCCGACATCTAACCAAATTTGCAGGGACACATCACAAGATAAGGCCCAGTGCCAGGCGCAACCCGCCTAGAGGTAGGGCCCCGTGAGTCCCGCGCTGGCTCACGGGTGCCCAGATACACCTCGCCAGGCCCTACCGTGCCAGCCACGTGTCAGGGCGGGGCTGTACACGCCCCGGGGGCTCCTCCCGGAGGGGGGCCCCCTCCCACGTACCAGTGGAAGCACCATGCTCCGCGCTGGCTGACGACACTGCCGAGGAGCGGCTATGCCCGTACACATACGGTAGCGCTATGCTCCGCGCTGGTGATAAACAACTGAGGGTGGCCCCCGGGCCGCACCAACCTCAGGGAGCCCAGAGCTCAGTGTCTAGCCTCATCGTAACGCCTCCCCTCGGGAGTGCCGCGCGAGGGGGCTGGGCACGGGGGCTGCGCCTGGGTCACACCCAGACGCACGCCGCCCAGCCAGGTCCCCCCGGGCCTGGTTCGTCGCGCGTCTCTCCCCGAGCGGAGCCAAGGTACGAAGGCCGTTTGAGCGTCAAGGGGGACTCCTGAGCATCGCGACTCAGGAGCCTAACTGGTCACGTAGCCCCTCACTCCGTGGCCCCGTCCTGGTTTCCGGTCGGGACCACGCTGGGTGAGGCACGCGCGCGGCCGGGCTCTGCAGACGTAGAACGGTAGATCCACCCGCATCACACCTCCCTACTTGTTGTTCGTGCGCCAAGGGGGACTCCTGAGCATCGCGAACTCAGGAGCCTAACTTGTCACGTAGCCCCTCACTCCTTGGCCCCGTCCTGGTTTCCGGTCGGGACCAACGCTGGGTGAGGCATGCGCGGGGCCGGGCTCTGCCGGCGTAGAACATAAGCAAGTAGGAAGGAAAGCGCAAATTTCAAGATTCAAAAGCAAATATTACAGTCCACACTGTTATCTCAATGCCAAACGCAAGTTTAAACGCCTCCCGAGGCATGATACATGTGCAGAATTAAAGGCAGGACAGGAGCCGCGACGGAGTCACTTGTCGGCGATGGAGCAGCGCGGATGATTACGCCTCACGGAGCGGTGGGGTCGGCAGCGCCTTGCTTCGGCTTGGTGCTGAAGGCCCGGAACTTCCCCAACAGGGCCTCTGCGCGACCCTTCACGGCCTCGGCAGCGGCACGCTCGCCGCTCACTGGCTCCAGCAGGCTGTCGAGGTCGACACCGGGATCGCGAAGGTAGATGTGGGTGAGGACCCGCGTCATGCTGCAGAAGACAGGACACGCGCCTCGGCCTCGGCCGGGGCGCCAAGGCCAAGGGCGACATCTTCAAGAGCGTGAACCAGGAAGGGAAGCAGCTTGGCAGGACCGTCCTCGGCGCCAGCCAGCGGGCTCTCCAGGCCGCTGTCGTAAAGCGTCCTCAGCGAGGAGCGAGCCTTCGCCTCCATCTCCATGAAGGCCACGCGGTCCTCGGCAAGAACCAGGGCCTTGTCGTCTAGCTCGGCCTTCTTCGCCCCCAACTCCTGCTCCAGCGCGCCTAGGCGGGCGCGGCGTTTCTTGAGCTTGACCTCCCTCTCCTGGAGAGCCGCTTCGCGAGCCTTCACGCCTTCTTCCTGCTCTTGGCGAAGGCGGACCTCGTTCGCGAGCTGGTCCCGCAAATCTTGCAGTTCGCCCTGCAGCGCCTTGCAATGTCCACGGACGTCGACCACCTCCCCTAGGGCTGCGTCCCGAGTAGCCTTCGCCTCAAGGACAGCCTGCTTCTCCTCGTCGCATGCCGTCGAGGCCTGGACCAGCGCCGCCCGAATCGAAGCGTCGGAGCGAACCCATCCTGAAGCCAGCTCCAAGCGCCCGGCCACCAAGCGGGCGTCGGCGCCAAGAAGATCCTGACGCAGTCAGTCCAGCTCAGCAATAGCGCGATCCAGAACGGCAGAAGGAGTCGGAGAGACAGCAGTCGGTGGAGTAGGAGGAGAAGACGGCAGCGCGGCCACAGCATCCTGAGGCGGAGTCTGTCGCGCCCCGACAGCTGAAGTGGCGGCGGCAGGGCAAAGCACCTCGGGAGCCACTTGGGCCGTGGGGGCTGAGCTCGCCCCAGCCGGCTCAGCCAGGCCTCGCGAGGACGACCGGGCAGGAGAAGCCTGTGCGTCGCGGTCACCCTCCTTCGCGGGCAGAAGCGCTGCCACGGATGGAACCTCGGGAGCCCCCTTCGGCTTCTTTGCTGCGGGCGCCAGCCTATCCAAGAGATGCGGACGTCAAGCCTCAGAAGCAGAGCAAGAGATAAAGACAAGAATCGAATGCTTACGGGTCGCCAGTGAGCTCAAGCGGCCTCCGGCCAAATTTGAAGCCTGAAAGCCCGGCTGGAAGGGTCAACCTCGGGAAGCTTGGAGGCGGTAAGGTGCGTCTGTCCGCCTCGGGGCCGGGGCAGACCCGCGGGAGATCAGCCCGGTCCTGTCCTTCTTCGGGATCGGGGGCGAGCTCCCGCCGTCCTGCTCGGTCCTTCGTCGCTCTCGTCGTCATCCTCGTCGTCATCGCTCGGAGAGAGGCGGAGAACGCGGGACCTGCGCCGGGGAGGGGAGCCCTCGACTCTCCGTCAGTCGCCTCGGAGTCAGGCCTTTCCCGCTCCCCTCCTTCCTCCTCTTCGCTGGAGTCGTCGGAGGGCACGTCCACCGGTTCCTCGGGAGTTTCCATGGGCACGGGCCCATCCCCGTTGAAGACGGGCATGGACTCCACTACCTGCTCCCAGTCGTCGCGGAGAACAAGGGCATAGGAGCGCCCTCCAACCTCGCCACATGCCCGACCAGAGATTGGAGGACCAGCCAGATCTCCGTCGCAAGGCCGCGGGGCTCGGGCGGCTCCCCATCGCAATGAGTCTGTGAAGGAGCCAGCTGTGCTCCAGAATTCCCTCAACAAGCGACGCGCCGGTCAGCGTTCGCCGCCGCCATAGTTGGCCGGCCTCAGATCCGCGTCCATCTTCTCCAACACCAGCTTCGCGCGGGGGTCCAGAGCTCCGCTCGACCCCAATCCGCTGAGCTCGCTCTTCTCGCAAGATCAGCCGAGGGTGGATGCCCAGCATCCAGACCCACTTGCTCCTGAAGCCCTCAATCCTTTTCCCGGGGTTCGAAATGGCAATGGCGCCACCGTACGCGATGAAGCTCGCGCACGCGGAAGCAGACCGCGAGAGGTCCGGAGGTAGAAGTAGTGGCGCAGCAAGGCCACTGAGGGCTGCACCCCTACGTGAGCCTCGCAGTAATAGGCGAAGATTGCCAGGAGAAGGACGGAGTTGGGGTGGAGATGCAGGCCTGTAGCTTATAATGGCGGAGGACAGAGAAGAAGAACTCGGAGAAGGGAGGCACCAGGCCAGCAGCAATGGCACTTACGAAGAGCGGATAGAAGGTGCTCCCTTGACCCTCAGGGGTGGCGGAGCCGGCTTTAAACACCTTCGCCCCGTTGATGCCCCCGCCGTCGCCATCCGGCGCAACCGGGCAAGGCTCGCCTCCGACACGTTCGGCGGGTCCAGGGCAGACGAGTACCAAGCTCACGGCCGGGGGCTGACGAGGCGCCATGGCTTCCTAGGTCACACGGTCGGAGTGGATCTGGAAATTTTGGAGGAAGGAAGGAGAGGCGCAAGAAAGGGGATCTGAGCAGCAACCGGGGAAAGCAAGAAGCAAAGCCTAGGTGGACGCCGCTCCTTTATCAACTCGCGCGATTGCTAGGGCGCCCACATCCAACCAACCGCCACGCGGCGCCCAAGGCCGCAAGCTGTTAGGGCCCGTGGTGCTTCGCTCTTGCCCTTCCGCCTCCCTGCACGGCCAAGTCCGGGCGCGCCTTGGGCCCGGGGGCTACTGTCAGCGTTCTGGGAACGGGGGTCCCCAGACTTGCCTGCCTGCGGCCTGCGGCGTGGCTCAAAGGGGGGCCCAGCGCGGACCATCTTCATGAACACAAACCCAAGACCCTCGCGAGGGGCCAAGCCTCGCGGGGCGGACGACGCGGAGCTTCCTCAGGCGCAGCCTCGTCAGGCTGGCTCACGAGGAGGCGGAGAGATCAAGGCGGGTGTCGGTGTCAAAACCGGCGGATCTCGGGTAGGGGGTCCCGAACTGTGCGTCTAAGGTGGATGGTAACAGGAGGCAGGGGACACGATGTTTTACCCAGGTTCGGGCCCTCTCGATGGAGGTAATACCCTACTCCTGCTTGATTAATATTGATGATATGGGTAGTACAAGAGTAGATCTACCACGAGATCAAGGAGGCTAAACCATAGAAGCTAGCCTATGGTATGATTGTTGTATATGAAGTTGTATATGATCTATCGACTAGCCCGGCCTCAGTTTATATAATGCACCAGAGGCCTAGGATAACAAGAGTCCTAGCCGAATACGCCGGTGGGGAGAAGTCCTTGTCTTGATCGCCAAGTCTTGTGGAATCTTCCTTGTATGCGGCAGCTGTCCGAACTGGCCGATGAGTATACGACCACGGGGTCCTCGGCCCAATCTATCAGATCGGGAGATGACGTGTTGAGTACCCCTTAGTCCAGGACACCGTCAGTAGCCCCCTGAACCGGTCTTCAAGTTAGGGACGCTCCTTGATTCTTCCGAACTATTCTTCATCTTCGGTTGACGGTCTTGAAAACTGGTTCAACAAATCTTCTCATCTTCGATCTTGAGGATCGCCGAAATGCATTCGGCGAGTTTACACGTCAGGTATCCGAGGAGCCCCTTTAATTTTCCGGCCTTTATCAATGCCTTGTTGTTTTTATGCCACACCTCGGGTTTGAAGTTGTTCCCGGGAGGCAGTGTCCTCTTGCATCCGAGCTCTAACGCTGGACTGCATTCGAGGTATCTTTTGCGGCCGAGCACCAATGTCGGACCGCTTCCGAGCTCCAACGCCGGAATGTATCCGAGCTCCAACGCCGGACTATGTCCAAGCTCCAACGCCGGACTGTATCCGAGCTCGAACGCCGGACTATATCCGAGGTGTCATATCACCTTGGTTCAAAAAAGTTGAAGGAGTTTAGCCGAGCTTAATGCCGGAAATGCCCTCTATGGAGCCAGCCACTAGCGCCCGAGCTTTATGCCGGACTGCTTCCGAGGTGGTGCACCACCCCGACTGTGGGCCGATTTTTCGTCAATATTTTTTATTGGTGCAATTTATTCTCTGCCGAGATATATAGCCAGTAGCCCTCAAGGTGTGTATCGGTCTAAAACCCGAGATGCACATGAAGGATGACATAAGACCGCTGATCCCAGTAGCCGCTGAGACTCAGGTTGATTTGCAAAATCGGCCTGAGGATCAAGTCCTAGCTCGGCAGAACACTTCGGGACACAAAAGCGGCGTGCTCAGTCCTCAAGACTCAGGTTGGGTGCGGCCGACCAACCTGAGGATCAAAATCTCCTCGGAAACTATATTGCACATAAAATTTTCTGCATTGGACAAGCAATGCAGTAGCCCCCGAGACACTGGTCGGGTGGCAACACCGGATCAGGGGATCGATGTGCCCCTTTAGTATTTGTAAATAATAAGCCCAAAGCCCAGTAGCCCCCGAGCCTTCATGCGGGCACGGGTGGCCGAATTAAGGATCAATATCCATAGTAAAATCACAAATTATGTGTAATGACTCTATGTATCCAAGTACTTTACGTCATTAATGCTTGGATCCGCATTGTACAAAACTTTGTTGATCGACCATCGGCTTCCACCTCCTTGGCCAGTAGCCGAGGAGTGTTTGTCCTACTTTATAAAGCCTTTATGAGGGCAAAGATTTACGACAAACAAGGCAATCTGGCCACACGGTTTTATAAACAAAGGTACGCAGAGAGATATGTTATATTACTGTTTAATAGAAGAAATGTATTTCAAAGAAAATAGTCCCGCTATCAGTTCCTTTCTTTGGGTTGTCATGTAAGCATGATCATGAAACCTCAGCTCGAATGTAAGAGCGAAATATCAAGGATTTAGTTTGGAGGCCAGTTAATAGCCCCCGGTAGTGTTCGGCGACAGTCGAGGTCAAGCCGTAAACACTTCGGCCAATGTTATGAATGGCCCGTCATAGTCATCGGATCGCTGACCAGTTTACGCTCATTGTGACAGTTAGTTTTCGGCTTTCTCCACTAAGGTGCTTAACCATGTGAGCTGGAAGCACAATCGCAGTGGTTCTCCCTTTGCACGCCTAGCCGAACAAAACGGAACATAGGAAGCAAGTGCAGGAGCCGGGCAACCCAACTATTGACCGAAGACACAATTCGAAACCGATGCATATATAGCAATATCTAAGAATGTTTTTGCCGAATCCCTAAAGGTGTCCGGCGTTGCACTGCGAGACTAATGCTAGAAAAGCACAAATAGTTTAAAAGTGCCAAAAGGCTTGGAAAACCAAGAAACGTCAGTAAAAACATGACGTCCGAACAAGATCAAGTGTTCGATGCCAATCTGAAAATTGGTCCTAGAAAAAAGAAGTGCTTCTGTCGTCCTTAACATGACACATCCTATCTCAAGACTTCGAGCGGGTCAGCCTACGGCTTCAACCTCCTATCCCGAGGGCGGAGTACTTCTCATTAGGCCAGTTTAGCAAACTAAACTCTAGCGGCTTTGAGAGAGAAATTAGGCTCCCCGGCTAGTGACCGCACACTCGTGTCGAAAAAAGGAGTGATAAATAATAATAATAAAACTTTGCAACGACTGAGAAGAAGAACACTTATTATAAAACAGCTCAAATAAACTTAAAAGCCCCCAAGTGACTTGGGTAGAAGAATGATTGCATGTACCGAAGTACTTATATCATATCTATGTTCAACCGAACTTTAAACGCGTCTTAACCGACCGTCGGCTTCTCCCTCTTCGGTTAAGGACCGAAAAGTGTTATGTACTCCATCGGTCGAGAATATCGACGGTGTTTCCAATAACCAGGCAATCAGGCCATAAGGCTGTAACAGACAAAGCGCGCTCAGGGAACTTATGCTATATTACCGTGAAGTGTAAGAAGCATCTTCGAAGAAAATAGTACCCCCACCGATACCTTTCTTCGGTGCTCATTGTCATTATGAGACTTGTGCAATAGATTTTTTGTACTCATGAGTTCCGTTGTGTGCTGACCATCATTGAAAACTATAAGAGCGCTAGCTTTCGGCTTCACCCAGTCTGAGGTCCGGCTCGGTTGACCCGATCGTGAAAATCGCAGAGGTGCTCCCTTTACTCCCTAGCCGAACAATCGGGAACGTAGGGGTAAACACAGGAGCGAGGCAACCCAGCTTGCAAATCGCTTAAGTCAATATGGTGCATATTGTGGCATAATACACAAACAAGGAACGAAGCCGTACAAGTATAATCATATGCAACAGGAAAAGCTTCATAAAGGAAGCCCCCAAGTAAACGGGGTATTTGAATTTATGCGTCAAAAACAAAGTTTGGACAAGGAAATTTTTTAGAAGCAACTTTTTTCCAAAAAAGTATAATGCTTGGTCGAACCGAACACAACTTAGAAATTAAAGCTTTGAGCATGAAAGCGACTTAGCTAGTTAATGTGTTCGGTATTGATGACGCGGTCCGAGCTTGATGCGGGGCAAGGTTCCATCCCCCAAGCTGGTCCTGAGGTGGCGGAGCGGAGAGCTCGACACGCCGAAGTGGTGACATAGCACGGTCAATGCAGACCGGTAGAGTGACGCCGAAGTCCCCGGATCATTTTCATGTGCACAAAAAATAGTGCAAACCGAAGATAATAGTAATAATGATAATTAAAAAAATGTGTTGCATAATAAATAATTTATGCAAAGTGAGGAATACAAGAAATATGGCCTGGCGCCGAAGTCAATGTCGACGCAGGGCGTCGGCGTGATGTAGTAAAGGCGTGGCAAAGCCTGAATTCACAGGTCGGTCCGAGCTTCGGATGCGGCGTTCGCCGGACTATGTACGGAAACTGATCGAACCACCACGCGACCATAATTAATGCAGTCACCATTTGATAGACCTGTGTACATATCATGGACAAACCAGAGTAATAATTCCTTGGGAAAAATGAACCCAAACAAGCAAAAAATACTGGGATTAATAGCACCTGGTTTATTTGTTGTAGCAATCCGAAGGAAGGTGATTTCCAAAATTGGGACTCGCTCCGCACACCCATTGCCTGATGGGCGATAAAACGACGGCATGGCAATGCTGGTAAAGGTTGACTCGCCAAGGCAAAGCCCTCGGTCCAGCTAACGTGACGGAGCTGGTCGGCTAGTGACGCCGAAGTGTCCGGAGTAGGTTGATGAAGAGATGGCGAAGCCCCCGGTCCAGCCGAGATGTCAAAGCCTCGACGTCAGCCGATGAATCGAAGCAGGTCGGCGTGACGGACACCAGCTTGAAGAAGCAATAGTGCGGCCCTGTCGATGCAGGTCATGACATGGTTGATGCCAGCTTGATGAAGCGACCGTGCGGCGATGCCAATATGCCCGCTGCGTGTAATCCGTGGGGCGGCGATGTTGATGATGATTTATCCTTCATGATGCCGGACTCTTGTTCGGCTTGCCGAGATGATGATCCGAAGAAGTTGAGCTCGGCTAAAGTGACGATGTGTCTAGCGCAGGTCGGCAGCCGTGGAGTAATATTGCCGGACTGATTTGACACCAGCATGATGTTGAAGATCATGTTCAAAAGATCTTACAGTTAGTGGGATGTGTTCGGGAACAAAACACAATACCCCATACAAAACTTCCTTCAAAAGGGATGTCCGAAATCCTGTTCATAAAAAAGATGAACTCGGGTCGGATTCATTTTCGCGCAGAAAACAGATCCGAAAAGTGATGCACTAATCGGAAGGTTCCCGGAGTTTGGCGGTCGGATCGAGCCGAAATTTTGAGAGGTGGTAGATATAGGAATTCCGCAGCCGATCAACGGTTGGATCTTCCAAAGGACGTCCGAGCTAGAAGCTGGACACCACGCCCTAAACTTGTCCAGATTTGACAGGGCTCCGGTATATCGTGGATTGCCAGAGATTCCTCCATCGGAACTCGACGAAATTTTCCAGGGTTGTTGTAGACTCAATTCCGCACAATTCCACCAAAGCGATCGTGAAAGAGATACTCGAGGAGGTGGTGGTGGCAGATACGAGTTTGCTGTCCAGAAAAACAGCACGGTCGCTTGAGGGCAATGTTGACGTTGAGCCCCCAAGCTCCATAGATGATTCCTCCGTGATCTTGATAGAGATCGGAGTTGATGTTTGATGAAGGCCCTCGTCCGGACATGGTGATCCGAACACGGGGCGCAATTCTTGGACGAACCAAGGTGACCAGTCGAGCCGGTGACGAAGATGCCGAAGTCGCAGTTGATCTGCAGGCGAGCCATCGATCCTTTTGTCGATCACACAGCGGAACTCTCAATGAAAGCAGCAATGTCGGTGTCAAAACCGGCGGATCTCGGGTAGGGGGTCCCGAACTGTGCGTCTAAGGTGGATGGTAACAGGAGGCAGGGGACACGATGCTTTACCCAGGTTCGGGCCCTCTCGATGGAGGTAATACCCTACTCCTGCTTGATTAATATTGATGATATGGGTAGTACAAGAGTAGATCTACCATGAGATCAAGGAGGCTAAACCCTAGAAGGTAGCCTATGGTATGATTGTTCTATATGAAGTTGTATATGATCTATCGACTAGCCTGGCCTCGGTTTATATAATGCACCAGAGGCATAGGATAACAAGAGTCCTAGCCGAATACGCCGGTGGGGAGAAGTCCTTGTCTTGATCGCCAAGTCTTGTGGAATCTTCCTTGTATGCGGCAGCTGTCCGAACTGGCCCATGAGTATACGGCCACGGGGGTCCTCGGCCCAATCTATCAGATCGGGAGATGACGTGTTGAGTACCCCCTAGTCCAGGACACCGTCAGCGGGGTACCTCACAAGGTGCCCGTGACGCAAGCCATGACGATCGGGGGCGCCAGGCGGGTGCCAGCCCGCGCAGTGTCCTCCCTTCCTCTTTGGTGCAAAGGGGGCAAGCGCAGCCGCGGAGTACCAAGGCATCAGGCAAAGGTTGCCATTTCGGTGCAACGAGACCAAGACTAGGAGGACTACGAGACGGAGATCACCGTGGAGCCCAAGACGGCGTCATCACCAGAGCTTTGCGCAGGCAAAGACTACTTTTGTCAGGATAGCTGATACTAGCTGTCCCCCTTCAAATTAGCCCGCCATTGTTGGCTCCCTTCCTGCTCGATATTTGGGAAGAGGACCAGGGCCTCTATAAATAGGACCAGCCACCCACAAAGGGGAGAGAGCTGAGCCGGAGGGATCGAAGGATAGAGAGAGCTGAGCGGGAGGGATCGAAGGATAGAGAGAGCTGAGCCGGAGGGATCGAAGGATAGAGAAGATCAAAAAGAGAGAGAGAGAAAGGTGACTGAGCTCCTCCCAGCAGTTCATCGCCCCAGCCAAGAACAGACCCTCGCGAGGCTGTTCTTCCTTGTATTGTTCATCATCATCAGCCCAAGAGGCAATCCACCACACCACACACTGTAGTAGGGTATTACACCACAACGGTGGCCCGAACCAGTATAAACCCTACGTCTCTTGTGTTGTTCTTTCCATAGTTCAGATCCTAGCAAGGCAGAGGGGTGTAGGTAGGTAGGAGGCGAAATCTCCACGTGCACCCCAGTGTTCGAACCTCAAGGGTCTGCCGGAACCCGAAATTCGACATTGAAGGCCCGGCTTATTCAAAACTTTAAGGATACGTGCAAGCAGCCTATGTAGATCGTTGATTTGGTGTCTTGTGTCCAAGGTGAAGGCGAATCAACAACCAATTGGGTGCGCCGGGTCTCAACTATCATACACTCATCAGATAATATCAATGTCGGCTCAGCAGTTTTAATGTTGGAGAAAAATTGTCGTTTCCTCCCTCTTAAACAGAAGCTTGGGCGACTTAAGAGCCATTGCGGTGACATGGGGGAGCTCATGGAAGCCCTTGTCAAGTATGCCGACTCTGATAGTACCAAGGACCCCTAATCTAATGGCGAAAAGACGGGGAAGGGAAAGAAGAGTAGCAGCATGAAGGGACAGCAGTATAACCCGGCCAATCAAGGTGGAAACAGTAAGCGTAGAGCTGATGGAAATTTAGACTTCATGGCCAACACTGGTGCGTGGAATAATTACCAGCGTCGCAAGGGGAGGCCGGCTCAGTCTGGAGGGGGAGAACTCGACCTCGAGGCAGTAATGAATCAGCCGTGTCCGATGCACGAAACACAAGAGAGGCCATCTAAACATCTGTGGAAGGATTGTTTTATCATGAAGGAGTTCAAGAAATCCCATCTTTTCCAGAATAACCATGGCCCGAATGGTGGCTTGGGATCCGGTTCTCATGGTCCGGGTCATGGAGGTGGCGGTTCAAATTCCGGTTTTCAAGGCCAAGGCAGTCAGGGTGGTTTCAACCAACATAATAATCAGGGGAATCAGCAGCAATCTGGTTATCGGAGTAACCCGAAGCAATTGAATAGTGGGTAGTACCATGTTTTCACCACGAGTTTATGTAAGCAGGATCGGAAGCTCCATAAAAGGGAAGTAAACACCATGGAGCCGGCGGTGCCCCGTTACTTGCGATGGTCTGAACACCCCATTCTTTGGGGCCGTGAGGATCACCCACCCCGGGTTGATAATCCGGGTCATTTAGCGCTAGTGGTGGCACCTCAGGTTGGAGGATACAAGTTCACTAAGGTACTCATAGATGGGGGCAGCAACATTAATATCCTTTATTATGAAACTTTTCGTCGCTTGGGATTGACATACAAAAAGCTTAAGCCGTCGAACACTGTTTTTCATGGTGTGGTGCCTAGTAAGTCGGCATATCCAGTGGGTAAAATATCTTTGGAGGTTTCCTTTGGAGATAAGTATGATTCCAGATCTGAGATGTTGACCTTTGAAGTGGATAAGATCAAAAGCCCTTATCATGCTCCGTTTGGGCGACCGACTTCTTCTAAATTCATGGCAAGGCCTTGTTATATTTATTTGTAGCTGAAGATGCCGGGTCACAAGGGCACCATCACAATGCATGGGAGTCGCAAGATAGCCTTGGAGTGTGAAGAGGGCGACGCGGCTTATGCTGAGTCTGTCTGTGCCATGGAGGAGCTGAAATTTTATAAAGATAATGTTGACCTGGTAGATATGACGTCCTTGAAGAAGCCAACCATAGAGCATGATCCTTTATTGAAGTTTAAGTCGACAGACAACACTAAGCTAGTTGATTTTGTTCCTGGCGACTCATCTAAGCAGTTCAGCATCAGTGCTAATCTGGATCCGAAATAGGAAAGCGCGCTCATCGAGTTCATCCGTGAGAACCGGGACATCTTTGCATGGAAGCCTTTAGATATGCCAGGTGTTCCGAGGGAACTCGCTGAGCACACTCTTAATATAGATCCAAAGTTTAAACTGGTCAAGCAATTCCTTTGCCGTTTCAATGAAGACAGGCATAAGGCTATTGGTGAGGAGGTAGCCCGGCTCTTGGCGGCTGGGTTCATTGTCGAAGTTTTTCATCCTGACTGGTTGGCTAACCCGGTGCTGGTGCTTAAGAAAAACGGTACCTGGCGCATGCGTGTGGATTATACTGACTTAAACAAGGCTTGTTCAGTTGATCCCTTTGCTCTCCCCCGTATTGATCAGATTATTGATGCTACGGCGGGTTGTGAGCATCTGAGTTTTTGGGATGCTTATTATGGTTATTACCAGATCAATATGGCAGTTAAGGACCAGGAGAAGAGAACCTTTATTACTCCATTTGGAGCCTTCTGTTACGTATCGATGCCTTTTGGGCTCAAGAGTGCCCAGGTGACTTACCAACGGTGTGTTCAAAATTGCTTCCATGATCAGATTGGGCGCAATGTTCATGCTTATGTGGATGATATTGTCATGAAGTCCAGGAATAAGGAGACCTTGATAGATGATTTAAAGGAGACCTTTGACAATCTCCGGGTCTACAAGATGATGCTTAACTCGGCCAAGTGTGTTTTTGGTGTGCCAGCAGGCATGCTTTTGGGTTTTTTGGTTTCGGAATGAGGTATTGAAGCTAACCCAGAGAAGATAAAAGCTATCACCTCCCTGGCTAAGCCGGCGTGTATCAATGATGTTCAATGTTTGGTGGGTCGCATTGCAGCTTTAAGCCGGTTCATAAGCCAGTTAGGTGAGAAGGCCATCCCTATTTATCATATGATGAAGAAGACAGATCATTTTGTTTGGAGTGATGCTGCTGATCAGGCGTTTGAGGCCTTGAAGAAATAGTTGGCTGAGTCGCTAGTTCTTGCTGCTCCCATTGATAAGGAGCCTTTATTGTTATATGTGGCTGCCAATAGCCGAGCCGTCAGTGTAGCCATTGTGGTGGAAAGGAAGGAATCAGGCAAGGAGCATCCGGTTCAGCAGCCGTTTTACTACATCAGTGAGGTTCTTATTGAGTCCAAGCAGAGGTATCCACATTGGCAGAAGCTTGTATATGGGGTGTTCATGGCTAGCCGGAAGCTCAAGCAGTATTTTATGGGTCATCCCATCACTGTGGTTAGTTCTGCTCCCCTAGGGTTTATTATTCAAAACAGAGAAGCCACAAGTCGGGTAGCGAAGTGGGCCATTGAGCTTGGACCCCAAGGTTTGAAGTATATGCCTCGCACAGCCATCAAGTCTCAAGCACTTGTGGATTTTAACAATGATTGGACAGAGTTGCAGATGCCTGAGGAGAAGCCGGATAGCACATATTGGACTATTCACTTTGATGGATCTAGGCAGTTGGAGGGCTCGGGGGCTGGAGTTGTCTTGACTTTCCCACGAGGTGATAAATTTTCTTGCGTTCTTCGGTTAATGTTCCCTTGTACTAACAATGCAGTTGAGTATGAGGCCTAGCTCCATGGTCTTTGGCTGGCTAAGGAGATGAACTTAAGCCAGGTGAGGTGTTTTGGTGATTCAGACCTAGTGGCCCAACAAGTTTCTGGTACTTGGGATTCCAAGGATCCACTCATGGCGGCTTATCGCCGAGAGGTTGATGCTATTGCTGGCCATGTCAAAGGTTATCAAGTAGAACATGTTGATCATAGAAAAATGAGGCGGCTGATGCTTTGAGCCGGTTAGGGTCCCAGCGTAAGCCGGTGCCACCTAACACTTTCCTGGATATTCTGCATAACCCTTCAGTCAAATTACCTACAGAGGAGGATTTAGCTATTCCTGACCCAGAAGCACAACTGGTGGTGGCTCTTCATGTTATTCCTGATTGGATAGTTCCATACTTGGCTTATATGACCCGGGGCGAGTTACTTGAGGATGAAACTTTGGCCAGGCAGATAACCCGGCGGTCTAAGTCAATGACTATTGTCAATGGAGAGTTGCGTCATCCCAGTGTCACAGAGGCGTTTCAATGTTGTATTTCTCCTGAAGAAGGCTGTGTGATTCTGCGAGAGACTCACGAAGGAATTGTGGTCATCATGCCGGTTCTAAGTCTCTCTTAGCCAAGGCTTTCTGTCATGGGTTTTATTGGCTGATGGCTCATGCCAATGCTGAGGATTTAGTCAATAAAGGTGATGGTTGTCAGAAATTTGCATGACGAGCTCATGTGCCGGCTCAAGAATTGAGGATGATTCCAATTGCTTGGTCGTTTGCAGTCTGGGGCTTGATATGGTTGGGCCTTTCAAAAGGTCCAAGGACAAAAAGAACCACCTCCTCATGGCGGTTGACAAATTTACAAAGTGGGTTGAAGCAGAGCCGGTTAGCAAGTGTGACGCAGCGACGGTGGTTCAATTCATCAAAAGGTGATCTTCCGGTTTGGTTTTCCCCATGGCATCATAACTGATAATCGCACTAATCTGTCCAAGGGTGATATGAAAGAATTTTGTCAGCGAGAACATATTCGACTTGAAGTATCATCAGTGGCTCACCCTAGTCTAATGGTCAAGCTGAAAGAGCCAATCAAGAGATTTTGCGAGGCATCAAGCCCCGGCTTATGGTCCCTTTGCAAAGGACATCAGGTTGTTGGGTGGAGGAGTTACCCTCAGTGTTATGGACTATCAATACTACCCCCAACAGATCTACGGGTTACACACCTTTCTTCATGGTTTACGGAGCAGAGGCGGTTCTCCCTAGTGACATCCATCAAGATTCGCCTCGTGTGGCGGCTTATGTGGAAGCTGATAATGAAAAAGCACGTCAGGACGCACTTGACCTGTTGGATGAGGAGCGTGACCTCGCGGCAGCTCGTTCGGCGATTTACCAGCAAGATCTACGCCGTTATCAGAGCCGCCGGCTTAAAACTAGAACCTTTCAAGAAGGCGACTTAGTGCTCCGGCTTATCCAGGATCAGACTGATATGCATAAACTATCCCCACCTTGGGAAGGGCCTTTTGTCTTCAGCGAGAATCTAAACAATGGGTCATACTATCTTATTGACGTTCGAGACCACAAGGACTCACGCACATCGGAGGAGGAGACCCGTCGGCCGTGGAATATCTCTCATCTTAGGCCTTACTATACTTGAGCCACCGGCTCTTGTGATGTACATATTTTGACGGTGTATATATTATGATGAAAATAATAAAGCCGGCATCCCTGATAATTCAGGGCCTCTGTCGTTTCATTTCTTCAAAACTGAGTCTTTATTGTCATTTCATATAAAAGGCTTAATGCCCAAAGTTACAGGGACCAAAGAGAGTTTGATGCACAACATAGCTCAAACATAGGTACCCGTTGAGCACAGCTCGGAAACATATCACTTGGGGGCTTCCTATTCAATGAACATAGCTGTATCTACCCTCTTGATTGGCATGGATGCTAGGTGTATTCACCAAAAATCCAGGTTATCCGGCCTGTATCCAAGATGCTCTTCGACCAGGTAATCCTAGATGACCCACCTTGTTCTTAACAAGTCAATCTCTTAAATGAGACCCTGAACTTGTCAAGGTTAAAACATTGATTGGGTCATGAAAGAGTCGGCTTATAGAACGCAAGGAGAAGCTCAGGCTGATAAGTCGCCTTCCTTGAGACTTGGTTAAACCGGCCTGTTTTGCATGATGCTACTCTGACCCCGCCATACTCTCGATACGTGAATCTTTTAAAGACCCTGAACTTATCCAGGTTAAAATGTCGATTGGGTCATGAGAGAGCCGGCTCACAGAAAGCCATCGGCTATCATGCTAGTTTCATTGAAGAAGATATTTTGGCTCGACGGCCTATGAAAGCCTCGTGTTTTTTGGGTTTTTAATTAATTTTGGATTTGGATGACCTCCTTTTCTTACCATATGGTTTTTACAAGTCGGGCCAAGCAGCCCTGATTATGTCTCATACTTGGGATATTACCCCTACCCTGGTTATGGACTTCTATGGTCACCAGTGGAATTATATTGGGCATTATGACCCGCCCGGCGGTAAACCACCAGGGCACTTATGATTTATTTGTGTGCAGGAAAATAGGGATAAACAATTGATCTACCTGATGATATAATAAACATAAGTTGCATTTCCTCAACTGGCAGATCAGCAGTATCATGCAAAATAAAACATGCATGATGGCATGGCAGATCAAGAGTTTCACTAACCTATTACGAGACATCTGGTGGCCCAATAAGAATAAGAGTTTTGAAGATGTCAACATAATAAAGTACTTTGCTTGATAAGCCGGCTCATGACTGTTGGCGGGTTGAAGCCTCTGGGTCATCATGTGCTTCTTCTTCGTCTTCAGCTCCTTGGTTATCCATCAGCTGGAAGTCAGGCGTAGCCCAGTCGATACCGGTCAACGCTCTAAACACAGCCTCATCATCAATAAGGTTTGATGGATCAATGTCAGGAGCGAAGGTATGCTTACAAATTGGCGGGATGAGATATGTCTCCTGATGAATTGGTGCCTTCACTTTCTCATTATTAGCATCATAAGCCGCCTGATACTGTGATAGCTTGGTCTCTTTGCCAGACGGGTTGCCAATGGACGCATTGATCTTACTATCTCTGCAAAATCATCTGCACTGAAGGGTGTCCCATCCTCTTTTACACTTGGGCAACCGTTGGCCAGATCCTCCGGGTCAAGATCTGCTTGCCATGCTTTAGCCCGACTTAGGGCAGTTAAAGCGCCGGCTCTGGCAGAGGCTCGTTTCAGCTCTTCAATCCATTCGGGCACTACTGACAGTCTTTCCAATGTCTCCTTGATAAGAGTAGGCGGCCATTTTTTGTGAAGAGCAGCGGCAATGGTCCGTTGAGCACCAGTATATAGTTGTTCTTCTAGAGTGTAGACAGCCTTCAACCGGACGCGCATGTCTGAGCCCAAATTGATGCTTCGAGAGCCTATATCAATTCATTTATTAAGCCGGCATAGTTTATAGCAGACTCAATGGGATAAATGGAATCAAGGTTAATACTTACCAAATATAGCTAGTGACATGTTAGTAATTTGCTGCCTTAAGCCGGGTAGTTCATCAGTCATCGGCTTAAGAGCGGCTTCAGCTTCTTCTGCTCTTTTCAGTAGAGCCGCCTTTTCAGTCTCCCAACTATCTTTGTCAGTACTGAAGGTCTTTTTGAGCCTCTCAATGTTTTCCAAAGAAATCCTCAATTCTGATTGGGCCTTGGATGTTTCAGATTGTTGAGTTTTTATGTTGGCCTTCAGATCATTGAACTGCGAGTCCTTCTGAGAAAGTTCAGCCTGTGATATAAACATAGACAGAATATTGTGAGTATTGCTAAAGTCCCAAGAACAATACAAGTATGATACTTGGCACTTGGGGGCTAATGCATATTTGATCTTAAGAACAATTATTGAAGTCCCAAGCACAATATAAATATTATACTTGGCCCTTGGGGGCTAATGTCTGTTGCTCTTTTGTTAAGACGGAATCATTGGCTGACCCGGACAAATGATGTGATCCGTTTTACAAAGACTACATCTTGGATCGTTGATTTCAAACAAGATGATTAGTCCCGGTTTATTCATGACTGATTAAGTCGGCACTTGGGGGCTACGGAAGCAAAGTTGATTTCTTGCTACTTAAGTCCCAGCTTAATATATTTATTAAGCCGACCCTTGGGGGCTACACATGCAAAATTGACGTACTGGTGTTATAAGTCCCAGTTCATACTGAAAGCATAAATCGGCCCTTGGGGGCTACTGGATTTGATCTATGCAACTATTGAAGTTTACAACACATTCTATTCTATCATGTCCAATAAACTTGGCGGCTAAGGGAAGTATATTCATATGAAAATAGAATGGTGAGTAAGTTAATTCATAGCGTTCCTTCATCAAATTGATCAAACCGGCTTCAAACTCTCGGCTGGTGTACAGACGGTTCAAGTACCTAGAGTGGATATCTTGGGCACTGAAGTGGGCGTGGCTACCCAAGTCCACCTTCCACTTGCCTTTATCTTTGGCAGAAATTTCTTCCTTGGCACTGTGCTTAGATAAGGCGGTAGGTTGACCCGGAGCTGTGAATCCAACCCCAGTAACGGTAAAATCATTAGCCTTCTCCTCATCAGGCTTAATCGGGCTTGGCGGCTTAGAAATATCTGGTTCAACATCCATATGATCTATGGAGGCCTCATGGTGTTGAGGTTGCGGGTCATCAATAATATCTTCAACAGCTGGTTGTTGTTGTTCTGGCTCAGACGGGATGACATCGTCAGCCGGCTTATTCAGTTTTGCTTTCTTGCTGGGTTTGGCCTGGACCCTGAAAATGCGAAGTGTAAAGAGGTCAGTGCAATGATCAGGTATAAGGTCTAAATAATTGAACATATTCTTACCCAGGTACAGTCTTGAAGGCTGGGATTTGAGTTCCCGTTAACTCGCCAGAGGAGGAATGAGAAGCCCCTGATAATTTGAATCATACGGGTTAAGAGGTTGTCGGAAATAACCCGCCTTGGGATAAAGTATATTAGAAATATGTAAGACCTCTGGGCGATGTTTGCGAGCCGGTGTGTTCGGTAAGCTGGAGGAAGTAATTACACCACCACTATGCCGGGTGGTGCGGCGAGCTTTGTGTTGTTGTTTCTTCAAAAGAAAGTTGGGATCCAAGTGAGCTAGAGGATGAGAAAAGCTTACTTTCCGGCTTGCTTGCCAGGTTTTCTGTGTTCGCAGAGGCTCTAAGCCGGAGGAAAGAATAATTACCCCTTTGTCGCCTGCATGGCTGGCTTCTGCGTCATCCTGATAACAATCGTTGTCAATGAGACGTATAAAAAAAGAGCCAAGTGAATCAAGTTCTACCTCTGATTCATCATCATCAGCGTCATCATCAATATTTAAGTTGGCCGTCTCGGCGGCTTTCTTCTTGGCAGGTCTTTTGGTGACCTTGGTTTTTGTACAAGCCGGCTTAACCGGATTATCTTGTTGTTTCTTCTTCCAAAATGGAAAGCTAGCCTGTTAAGGTCAAAAGATCATGAGTGGGTATAATTATTGAAAATGTTGATGGAGCGGAAGATGTGCAAACTTATGGCTGGCGCCTTGTTGAAGGTGCTAAAAGGACTAAGTCCTGTCTTTCTGCATTCTTTTCAAGGTTCGTTCAGCAATTTCTTGGTGGCTTCATTGATTTCTACATCGGACAGTTGGATGTCACAGTGGCGCTGGGGATCTTTCACATTGCCAGTGTATTCACACATTAAGCCGGTGCGACGGCTTAATGGCAAGATACTCCAGGACACCCAGCACCGGACAAGGTCGACGTCATTTAAACCATTGGCCATAAGGGCTCTGAGCTTTGAAAATAATGGTGCATATTTGGCCCGCTCCTTCGCATTGAGCAGTGAGGGGAGTGGATGTGTGTTGCTAAGCCGGTGATCACGGTAACCCGGTAAGGGATTTTCGTCGGCTGGAGATGTGTCTTGACAATAGAACCAAGTCTGGTTCTAGTCTTTGGGGTGACTTGGCGGCTTAGCATAGGGAAAGCTGACGTCTTTCCTCTTTTGAATTGAAACCCCACCGAGTTCAGTGTTGGGCCCATCAAAAAATTCAGTCTGGCGGTTTAAATAGTAGAACTCTCTGAATAAATCAACTTTGGGCTCCTCTTGAAGATAAGCTTCGCAGAACACATGGAAATTGCAAATGTTGGACACGCAGTTGGGTGTGATATCTTGAGGATGAAGTTGGAGGAAATGAAGCACATCACGGAAGAACTTTGAGCCAGGTGGGGTGAACCCTCGACTCAGGTGATCGGCAAAAACAATCACTTCTCTGTCCTTTGGTTTAGGAGGAAATTCTTCACCAGGGACCCTCCAGTGAATGACTTCTTTTTTGGCTAAAGCATCAGTTGCACCATAGTTGTTCAAGTATTCCTTAGTAACCCGGGATTGGACCCAATTATAAGCAGAATATGTCTTAGCCATTATCGATGAGCTGAAATAAAGATTGTGCCGGTTCAAGATTATATGGTTAAACCGGCTGACGAGTTAAATAGTGAATAACAGTAATGAAGCATGCATAGGTATTAAGCCAGAGATTGACATTTAAAGAGGAGCTATTGGCGACTTAAGAGGGGACTAATGGTATCTGGCAGGTTACTATTTTTGTGTTAAGCCGCCCACACAATTGTTGATTTGCATATCTAAGAAAGGGAAAATTACTAAGTGTTGGAAAAACAGGTTTCACAGATTGATATTGTAATTTTGGATCTATGGTGCATCAGATAATGAAAAATAAATCTAGACCTAAGTTGCAGTATCGGAGCAGTTCATATGTCCAGATTGGATTTTTTATGCAAAAGGAGATGACCTAATAGTGACAATAAGCATTACGGCTACCACCACGCAGGAGAGGTACTAAGTTCGAATCAAAAATAAGTACTACAGCGAGGAACGAGATGAACTTCGATGAACTCATGCAAACCCTAATGGGATCTATCAGAAAAGAAAGAAGGAGGACTCACCGGAGCTGTTGAACAGTGGAGGCGTGCAGACGAATTCTGGTCAGATCAGGTCGATGCAGCGGCCACGGTTGAGGCAGAGATGAAGGTCGACGACGGCAGCAGAGCTCGGGTGCTGAGACAACACAAGGTGGAAGACATACGAAGAGGCAAGGGGGAAAAGTGAAAGGGAGCCCCATCCCTATTTATAAGACGAAAGGATAAGTGACACACGCAGGAATCGAGGAGGTTAAAAATGGATATGTGATGACGCGGACGTCTTGATTTTCGGAAGTTCATTAAAAGAGAAGATATATTAAGATTTGAGATTTATGTAATATTAATGACAGGTGACATCACGACGGGTTACTACGATCTTAGAAGATGATGTCACGGCGGGTAACAGGATCTCGCAAGAATAAATGAAGAAGGATTTTTCTAAGTGTTGAAGATTGACATGAACAAGTTCAAATCAACCTAGGGCCTAATGTTGGGGATATAACTATTGGGCATGACCCGCCTAGGAGGGGCTGGGTTATACCAACAACGGTTCATCAAGACAAAGCCCGTGAAGATGTTGAAGATGGCGGTTCATGAAGCAGACTTGCTAAGGGCCCAAAGCCGAAAACCGACTTAAAGCCCATAGGTGTAAACCGCCGTATATGTATGACTTCGATTGTAAGGAAAGTATAATTAGTCACCAAGTCGGACACATTGATGATGAGCCGGCCGGGACTCTGTGAGTCGCCGGGCGTCAACCTGTGTATATAAAGGGACGACCCAGTGACGGCTTAGGACAAGAGACAAAAGAGATCGAAAGCTAGGTTAAGCGTATTCGCTCCCTGGTAATCGAAACCCAAGCAATACCACCTCAACTGGAGTAGGCTTTTACCTTCATAGCAAGGGGGCGAACCAGTATAAACTCTTGTGTCCTTTGTCCCATTTAACCCCTTCAAGCTAACCTACTTACGATGGCTCCACGACTAAGTCCTTCTGCTAGGACATTTGCCGTGACAATTCCATGACAATGGCAGAAGCAATATTACGTGGTTTTCTTGAAGGAGATGATGTCAAAGCGAAGTGTGAAATAATGGTTGCTTCGTCCATCTGGGAAGGTGCAACATTGTGATTTGACGTCTCATTGCTCATTACTACTACTGGGGCGGTACGACTGGGGTGCGTCCCCCCTACTGTTCTGCATTGTTATTTGGTGCATGACACGTCGACCTGGTTGCTATATGTCCCACATGTCGGCGAGAGGAAGTACAGAATTCATGAAAGCGAACGTCGACGGAGGAGTACAAGACACGGCTTGGTTTTTGGTGCTTCGCGCGATCCATCGATACAAATCCGGACTAAAAAAGGAGAGGGCGGGTCTTTTCCCGCGCAACAGGTAGGGGAGTTTGGCATAGTCTATTCGAGGCAACGAGGCAGGAAGGGAAACAAGAAAATAAAGGTTGAGCGACTTAGTTTTCGGAAAATCTGATTTTATAGAGTACGTACCCACTATGGAGGTAGTATGCTACTTACTACTCCCTCCTTTATGGTTTATAGGGCTCGTCTAAAAAAATTCCTTTTCCCGTTTTATAAGTCTCAATTATACTACTACTACTACTACTACTACTACTACTACTACTACTACTACTAGTAGTAGTAGTAGTAGTAGTAGTAGTAGTAGTAGTACCATCACATGTTGGATTTTGAGGTGCATTAAATCACCCGATGCAAGCATTGTCAAGAGAAAACTCACCAATGCATGTAGAAGTTCATGGAAATTTAGTGGTCATGCATGCATTTGTTCTAATTAATGCCTTGGTAAACATAACTTCTTGAGAAAAATGAGCATACATTACTTGTGCAAACGACGAAATTAATTCCACCACTCACCGTCTATCTTGGTTGGAGAGATTTTGAAACTGAGCCATAAACTGGAAAGGAGGGAGTAGTAACATAGCCTAGGGTAGCTTGCTGCACCAAAGACCCCAAGGAAATTGATGTAGTAGTACTACTCCAAGAAAATTTTACCACTGTACTATTCCTACTACTCCTACTAAAAGACATATATTCCAAACAATATGATAATCTCTCTAACCAAGGTAGGAACGAGGAGTATATAGAGCTGCGAGCCACCGTGCGTGGGTGAGGGAGCGGGCGTAAGGCGTACTACTGCTACCTCCGTCCTAGTTCATAGGTCACCTTTGTAGTTTGTGCCAAATTTCGTCTTGCGAGCCACCGCGCCCGTGGGCGGGGGAGACGGCGTAGTAAGCAAGCTTCTCCTCATTCTGTGAGTTGACGGGACACATCAAAAGTAATACATACATAGCATGTCGGGTCTATAGAACCTTGCCTCTAAGGTAGGCCCCACATGGCTTGCCTCTTTTTTAACACTAGGTGATACCCCGCGCGTTGCTGCGGGAATTTGTTGTGATTTTCTTATCGGTATATAGCAAAAAGTTTGAATAATGTCATGGTACATTAGCATGCCAAACTATCTAAAGAGACAATATCTTAGAGTTTGAGGAGGCAAGGAGAAGAAAACATAATACATAGGGTACATTGCAAAATCTTTTAAACTTGTCCATACAATTGACTTTTTTGTTGAGCGTACAAACAAATTACATAATGTATTTCAATTCCATCATTCGATTTAGGGTCCCTTCTATTTTCTATGAATGGCCGTACGGTCAAGAAGGCCTTCGACTTTTCAAATCCCCGGAACAACAACAAATGTGAAATGACTAAAAATATATGAACTTAGTTCTGGAGCAAAGTCACGCTCAAACACCATGAGGAAACCATAAATATGCCATCTTGATTAAACCCCAAAATAGCTTGTTTTGACGACAATCTCTAACAAAGTAGTTGACACACTGTTATTCAATTGCATAAATTCTTTGTTATTCAATTGGATAAATTCCGATGAGAGAAATATGTTTACTTTTACATATGAGAAGATGGCAATAGGGTCAGTTAGAAGTTATTAGTTGCTTCAGTGTAAGTTTTTAAGGTATATGCTGCAATAGATTTTGGATGCAGATTGTGCAATCATGATAGAAAACATGTTGTATGCATACTTCTCCCAAATATCTCCAAAGTGAATAATTTTTTTCACATCAACTGAAACAGTAATGTTAATAAAAAGTAACATCATAACCTGGGTTTACCCGGCCCGATGACTTGAGAATCAATAATGTAAAAATCTTAGAATAAACAATCTTACATCAGATAAATTGATGACCTAGACTGTTGAATGCCAATGTATTTTTTCTTTTCTTATTGAATCTAGAAGAGATCAAGATGGACTGCAATACTTTGGATAACATGCTATCAAGATAAACATGGTTTAAACCATGCCATTTTTTCCATGTCCAAAATCCTACAGCGAAAATTCTGAACACATGTCCTTTAGAAAAAACAATTACAGGATCTGTCACCTTCTCAAACTGTATATGATCACGATTTTAAAACACTACACAAAATTGGAAGAAGATTGGCAGGGGATCATCGCAGCTCCTTGCCATTGATTCTGGCAATCGCGAGGGCTGGCGAGGTCAGGTGCAGAGTCATAGCCATTGGGTAGCGAAGATCTGGAGGCATCCGTTGATTCATAGAGGAGAGGGAGAGATGAACTGCAGACCAAGAACATCGATCAGACGAAGATACAGTTGGAAAGATTTTTAGTTGCGTCAAACGATGACAATTACCTTGTGATGAGATGGCGCTGATCCACTCGATCTCAATTAGAGAGGAATGTGTAGCTGGTCCCCACCGTGGAAGAGATATGTAGGAGAGGGGAGAGAAAGAACCCCTTTGCGCATCTTCCTCACCGCCTTATGCACGATCTGGACGTCACATGTGCGACGGCGTGGTCACCAGTATCGTCGACGGCCTCCTCCGGCCCCTGAACATGCCCTACCCCAACACCGCCATGCACCACCGCTACGCACCTCCACCAGAGTCCTCTGGAGCAGGGAGTTGCCAAACACGGCCAGGGAGGATATGAGGGTGAAGCCGCATGCGATGGCTGCGCGGCGGAGGCAGTGTCTCCCACAGACAGCCGGCTGGTCCTATAATACTTGTGAGAAGAACAACCCCATCTATTACTACCCCATTTATTCGGTGGATAAGAAGAAACGGCAGCGGTATAAAGACGGAGAGATTATTGTGAAATCAATCGACCGAGGAATTAATTAGCGCTCGCGCTGGTTCGATTCGAGTGGCCGAACACCAAGGAGTTAGTACCTGCTAATTAGGAAGATGATAAATGTGTGGGGTCATGGCAATCGCCAATGAAAGGGAAGGCTGGAACACTGGACCTTACCGATGGGCTACCGATGGGCTTTATAGTGTCCAGTTTTGGTGAAGAAAAAATCCAGCCGAAGGCTCGAGCGCTGCAGCGTCTAAAAAAAGCAAAGCAGCTAGCGGTGGGGCTAGAAAAGACCGAAACATTATCTTGACTTAGCGGTGGCAGTTCTTAGTAATTTGCTCAATCTTTGATCAGACGGCTGCACACACCTCATCTTTACTAAATCAACGGCTATAACAATTGGAGTGACGTGGCTTCATGAGAAGGCAGGAAAATCATTTAGTGGGGTGCCCCTATTTAGATATAGAAGATAACGCGCCAAGTCACAATTTGTTTGTTCACCCGTGGTAGACGATCCTCCATCAAGTGGACAACCGGTACATGTGTCAAATTACCACGTGGGCTGCCTTTTCGTACAGAAATGAGCTCCACCGTGTACCAGCGCGGGTGTGGTTGGGAAAGAGACGGGAGTATGTGCGCCGTGCGTGCACCTCTTCTCTTCGTGCACGTCCCCCACCTACGTGGGTGTGTGTGAGAGAGATACAAACCTAGACATAATGCTCCATCCATCCCCATGCCTCCGCCCAGTCCGACCACCATTCACCACCATGCCCAACTCCTCCTCACCTTATCTCTCATCTTTCTCGAGATATCATTTTTTGATGAAATTCTCGAGATACCATTTTTTCGATAAAATTCTCGAGATATCATTAGTTTTTACACATGGGATTACCCCTGCATGGGTCAATCACAACATGTGTTTTGTAAAAAATGCATCTTGATGTTCCGTGCAATGCATGGGCATCTTGCTAGTCCATGATAACAACACATGGCAAAATTTGACGGCGAACGACGGATTTGAATCTGCTGGGAGGGGCTATTTGGATTTTGCCCGGGGTAGCCAAAATATTGGCAACCCCTTTGTCCACCGGTGCCTTTGCCACCGATGAATGAGGAATGGCTCGGGTGCTCATGCATCCTCCAGCACGCATGTTGGAGACGAGCTCGCACGAGCTGTGCTTTTTTTGTCCCACCACGCCGCCCGAGCCGGCCGTAGACCGACCGACGACCCGCATATTGCGCCATCCAACCGTAGCCGCACACATTCTGAAAGCAACTCAACCAAAAGGACGAAATTCATGCAAACACGGCGATATTTCTCATAAACAATGAAAGAATTCATATAAAATACCGGATTTTCATACAAACATGATGGATTTCATTACATTCAAATCAACTAAGCGGTGCTAGTTCTGGATAGCACAGGTATATAATACCTGGCCTAAATGGTCGCCCGCTGATCCATTTGTGTTCCTCATGTCCGGCAGCAGGATCACCGGACAGCCGGGAGCCCCGGAGGTATATGCTTCAGCGCAAAGGACGGCTCGCTTCCCCGCTGCCCAACTGATATGGTTGGCTGATGCCCAAGATGATGGTGGAAGCGGGCTTCTCCGCTTCCGTGGAGCCCATGCGGGGTCGACGAAGGTCCTCGCAACAAAAGGATCCGGCAAGGCACCTGCTGTGTACGCCGGCGTCGCCTCCGCGGTGGCCTTCATGGGACCCAAGCGGCGGCTGCCTCCCGTGTTCTACTTCTCCTCGATGATGGAGGCGGGCGCGGAGGCGCTGGCCACCGACTCGTCTCTCTCCACGAACGCGGCTTCTGTCTCTGCTTGCATGGCGCGGCCACCGGCATGGGAATCTCGGCCATAGAAACGGTGGCGTCGACAGCAGCAATGACGCCCGTGCGCCTCTCCTCGTCGAGCTGGCCTAGAGCGGTGAGTTGCTGAACCGCATGCCAGCTTTGGGCGGCAACTGGCTCCGTTGGGCGAGGGGAGGGAGATGGATCAGCGAGCTGCATAGCTTGTATCCAGCAGGCTCGGCGGGCCACCCAGCCGGCTTGTATGCGGGATAACTACTCTTCGTAAGCCATTGTAAGAGTGGACAAAGTGGTGAAGGAGGAGATAGGGGAGCGGCGGAGGTGTGCGATTCATGGCCGGTGTTTGGCCTCGTTTAAATAGGGAATTAAATAGATGGCAGGCGGGAGGAGTTCGGCCGGCGTTGTGTTTAATGCCATCCCGGTCATGAACGAACGTGTGTCCAGAGTGGGTTTCTCGGCTTCCACCACGGGTTTCATGGAGGCGTTTGAATGCGGTAGGGAGGCGTGTTCAGCTGGGCGTGCATCGAGTGGCGCCCTCGACTCTGACGTACGACACTGTGTCGTTCTTCCACTGACGTGTGGGCTCTTTGGGTACATGGCCTGCATGTCAGTGGCCCAACGTAGGCAACGCACGACAGGAACTTTTGGTGGGCCAGGGCAGTCAGAAGCGGGCATTTCATAAACCGATGATTGTTCAATGAGTGTGACGTCATCTATTTCATCTAGATAAGCCTACTATATAATGTAAGAGAATTTTAAAATTTTCATATATACGTTGATAGCCCGTTCAATACGTTGTGATTCATAAAGACCGCTGCAAACATGAATGTTCTACTTATCACAGATAAGATTGATTAAACCTTGCAAAAAAGATAAGATTGATTAATACCCATAACAATCCATGTCCTTAACAAAGGGTGCATGCACGTATAGGTTGAGCGTGTGTCTTGCGTCGTGTGCGGTGTGCATGCGGGCGTGCGAGTGTTGCGTGCATGCATGTGTACATTTCAGTGTTGCATGCATGTGTGCGTACGTGTGTGTGTTCGTGAGTGCATGTGTACGTGTCAGTGTTGCACACCTGCATGCGTGTGTTCGTTATGTGTACGTGTGAGTGTTGCACGCCTGCATGCTTGCGTGTGTTCGTGCGAGTGTTGCGTGCGTGCATGTATACGTGCGGGGTGAGGCTACACATCAGTCGACTGAATTTTTCATCTCTGGTCAGTAGATTTTCCAGCCGTTGGACAAAATCAAGGGCCTGCAGTTTATCTTCAACCTCCACCCCCCAAGCCGCCAACCACCGCCAGCCACCGCCGGCCACCGCTGCCCGTGCGGACACTCCGCCCCGCCCGCCCCGAAAACACTCCCCACCGCTGGTCCGCCGCCGCCCCGTCCATCCCTCTAGGCCCCCCGCGCTGAGCTTTTTCTCCGGCGATCCCCACGCCACCGCTCAATCACCGTGCCCCCCCCACCACCGGCGACTGCCAACCAGAGGTCTCACGACTTCGAATCCCCACCGACCAGTAATTTATAACCATTTCTGTCCTTCATATACGCACTGACGGGTGGGCCCTATGGTAATGTGCATTGCTGAATGTGGACCGTTTGACTGGTCAATTGATCGTGTCATCAACAAATTACGGAGCTGTATGGTGAGCCAGTGACCGTATGATCAACCATGTATTTTATTAACACAGTACAGACTCACACTACCATTTCTTTCTTTCATATACGCGCTGATAGGTGGGCCCCACGGTTACACGCCCCGATGGTGCAACACAAGTTGCGCCACGTGGAACGTTTGACTGGTCAATTGATTGTGTCATCAACAAAATACGGAGTTGTACGGGTGAGCCAGTGGCCGTATAATCACGACATGTATTTTTAACACGGTACAGACGCAAGCGCTCATATATACGCGCAAGCACTCACTGCTATAAGCGCACACATGCAGACCCTACCCCTATGAGCACCTTCGAGAGAGTGAGCCAACATATGATCTTGAGATTTTACGAAGTCACCATAGGTGCCTCGTTCTCGAGTGGAACGTCTCCTCCCACTGAACGCACATCGCCGAAAAAATACTAAAATTAACCCAGGATAAATGCGAGCACCAGGACTTTAACCCTGGTGGGCTCGAGAAACCACTGTCCTCCTAACCATCCAACCACATGTTGGTTAGCACCACAAAATGTATGTGCTGACCGTGATGAGCTTATTTTGAAGTCCAGTGACCATATCGTGCTTTCGCTTCAAATACAATGACCGTAAGTGTCGTCAACAAAATACAGAGCACGCATCAAATACAATGTCTGTCAGTGTCATCAACAAAATACGGAGACGTATCGTGAGCTAGATACCATATGATCACCACGAGAATGTATACGGTGACCGTAATGAGCATATTCTGAAGTCCGCCGACTGTATAGTGCTTTCGCTTGAAATACAGCGACCGTCACACGTGAATGTGTCATGGGCATGCATACTTTTAGAGGGCCGAGAGATAGTTTGTGTGTGTATGTGAAAGTGGTGTAGAAAGAGGGGGTGCCCGGTGGATACAATGAGAGATATGCCCTTCGTTTCTCTTTCCCGTGACTAATATTTTAGGAGAAAATATAAACATTCCCAATGCAGAACAAATATTTTTGGATGCACCATGCAATTAACTTTCATGTATAACATTGTACTATTGTATATGCTTATTTTCTTAGTGGCCGATTGCGTGTGTGGTGTGGTGGGCACATCATTTCTAGTTGGGGTGGGCACATCATTTCTAGTTGTGGTGGGTCAACATGAGGACTCATGGGTCGGTTCCATCTTGCGCCACATAGGTTGGACCGAGACGCATTATACGAAGACCCATTTGGAGGACTCGGCGTACAACACAAAGCTACCAGAGTCATGGAGGACTCTATCCCCACTGGTGATAAGCCGACTATATATGATTTGTAATCCTAGGCCCCAAGTATGTTATAGAAGCCTGGAGGCTAGTTCGTCGATAGCATACACACATGCACAATGCCTGGTATTGACATGTACTTTGTACATGCCCCTATCACTAATATATAGTACTAGGAGTAGGCTTTTTCCTCAATTGCAAGGGTCCGAACTTGGGTAAAACTTTGCCCCGTATTACCATCCAGCCTAATAGTCAGGGATATCCTACCGAATGATCTGATGGAATCATATCTGCCAACTACTAAGAGAGAGGTGTGTCTGTGGGGGGGAGGCAATGTGTGCGAGAGAGGCCTAAAGATAATGTGCGTGCGGGAGACACGTAGGCACATATCTGTGCATATAGAGGGCTAGTAGAGACCGTGTGTGTGTATATATGCATGTGAGAGAAATAGTGTTTTCCAACTGAGATTAGTGAAAAGAGTGATACATAGTAGTTAGAGAGAGAGAGAGAGATACAGAGAGAGTGTGTGTGTGTGAGACACCCCGACACCCCGGGAGAGATTGTGAGCATGTGTGAAAAAGAAATGCTAATGTATATAAAGTGTGTGCACTTATGCGTTAGATAGAGAGAGATATAGCACGTTTGTGAGAACGGGCCGAGGCATAGTGCACCTACATGTGAAAGACGGTTCTACGCATTAAATTAAAATATAAACGACATTATTATTTTTGGATGAGATCATGAATTTTGCAATTTGCGTATGAATGAAAATCAGTCTATCAAACACCCATACTCTATTGAATTCTAACATGTGCATGTGTTTATTTCATATTTATCGATCCATAGAGTGAGAGCGGTTTGAAATACATGCAATGCATTGCTTTTGCAATTCATATATAAACATTAATTAGTGCACTCCATGTTGTTAGTGTGAATCACTTTATACATTTGTCACGTACATGGATACATTCCAAATTGCAAGCTACGAAATAGAATATATGTTGAATTCAACATAAAGGGGGTTTCGAAGATTCGAATTCATAGGAAGTGCATTCATTTATTTGAGCCCGAGATAATGGCATTTGTAAATCAGATCTAAAAGGGGGCATCAATCTTTGTTGTGCGTTTGAACATGCTATATATTCATACGCATGTCTAACTATTTTTTTGCAACCAAGGAGATTATATCTGGAACCATGCATGAAGTGAGGTAAGTTGCATATTTTTTAATATATACTCGTGTACAATGTATATTCAAATGTACACCCTCCATTCCAAAATAATCGTAGTTTTAGGATTTTCAAGAGTAAAGATTTGTGAAGTTTGACAAATCCTAAAAGATCAATTCAAGAGAACCGAAAACGTTAATGCTTCTGCTCCCAAATATGGAACGAAGCGCCAAATAAGCCTCTGGTCACCTGAAACCGCACGAGACTAATGTTTGGTGGTAGGAAATTATTGTCCTCACTCTGGCACGTGTAGTCTATCGGCCCGATGTCCAAAGGTCTAAACCGGGGTAGGTTTGTAACTTCACCAAGACGCCAGTCTCAACCACCTCCGAGAAGCATTCATATGACGTGGGCGCCCAAACACCCATGCTGTCGTGGAATTGTCACGGCAGATGTCCTAGGTGTCAGGACTTAGTCGTGAGGCCAACGCATCTATGTGGTAGCTTGAGAGGGGTTGAGCGGGACGAGAGACGCGATGTTTTACCCAGGTTCAGCCCCTCATGATGGAGGTAAAAGCCTACATCCTGCTTCATTGATATTGTTGATGATGACCATGATTACAAGAGAGCTCTATCTCGAGAGCTATTGTCTAAACCTAACTTGTCCAACCCGTGGAACTTGTGAATCTTCTCCCCTTTTGGGGAGCCCTGCCCCTCCTTATATATGTTGAAGGGGCGGTTTACATGTGGAGTCCTATTAGGATTAGGACTAGTCTATCTCTAATACAAACCGGATACAAGTCCAGGTCTTAGCCCCTTGTAAGATAATGTTCCTCATGCCTTTCCTCTTAAACCGGCCCACCATTAACATAAACCAGCCTTCTGGGCCTTGGGCCTTGTCATCCGTCTGTCCCGCTCGCCGGATCACCAGTGAGTCATAATGACCAGGTGGGTTGCTTGTAAACCGCCAGGTCAGGGCAGGTCGCCAGTAACTTGCCAAGTGTCAGCGGGGTCTTCAGATAAACCGCCAAGTCCGGCCGGGTTAACTTTCGGCGGGTTTACACCGCGGGGTATATCCCCGACATTAGCCCCCAAGTTTAGCTTGGATTTATTCATGGTAAACTTATACTGCAAAATAAACACAAGAACAAATTTGACAGGTTATGCTCCGGGTTAAGAATTTTTGTAAACCGGTACCTGATCATCCTTAAGTCCTTGTTATTTCCTCCTTCTGGGAAATCCGGGTCAACAGACCAGCTTCATAATCAATTTGCCGACATTGGTTTGTCACCAAGAAATATTGTGAAGAATAACCCCTTTGACTCAGCTCCCAAAGTGCCGGTTTAAGAAACATGGGTCTGAAAATACTTATCTGATATTCAACCGGTTTGAAGATGTAAAACTTGCCGGTTTAATATTACCAAAATAGCCGGTTTATAAACATTGATGGCGCGGGGTCATAATTGTTGTCGACACCAGGTCATGTAATTGATCTTCCTGATTTGCTCAAAACTGATAAAATGAAGATGTTCCTCCTTTATATGCATAATACCTGTAGCCCCCAAGTCTTAAGAGGAGAACATAGTGATAACTTAAGACTTGCTCCAATAAGTGTTTCAACCTTGAAGAAATCCGGTTTGTTCATCTCAAAACTGAATACTCCATATATGTAGCCCCCAAGTGCCGGGTTGTCATGTTCGCAGCAACCTGGGACTTGTAATTGCTTGATGCTCATAAAAACTTCAACCAGTGTAGCCCCCAAGGGCCGGGTCATTATGCAATAATGAGTAGGGACTTTGTAAATATAATCTTGTAAACTTTGAACAGCAACGTGTAGCCCCCAAGGGCCGGCTTAGTAAGATAATACTGAACCAGGACTTGATATATATACTTTAATGAAAATAACATATTATAATGTAGCTTCCATCGTAGGGCTTGAACCCACGTCCACAAGGTTAAGAGCTTTGTGCTTTTACCAACTGAGCAATGGATCCTTCAATATTATGGACGAAAACTTGTGTACCTTGAATTGTTGATAGGAGCAATTGGTAGCCCCCAAGGGCCGGCTCATTATAATATGATGAGTCGGGTCTTCAATAAGACTAGTAAAAATGACTTTGCACTAGCCCCCAAGTGTCATGATGCATGCTTGCAGCGACATGAGACTTGCATGTAATCTTGATTTGAATAATGTAGCCCCCAAGTGCCGGGTTGTAAGCCTGCAGCAACTCGGGATTATTCCTTCCATTGTAAAATAAATCATATCCTTTGATAAAATAATTGCCATTGCGCTAAAGTGACTTTGAAAACTCAATAATACCGGTTATTAATAACCACAAAAATCCAGCCATGTTGGCTATTCAAGATAATATAATCCGGTGAAAACCTTATTCATTCAATATCATAATGAAAATTCAGCCAAGTTTGGCTATTTGAATAATATAACTCAATGATTTATAAGCGCATAATTCCGATGGCGCAATCCAAATATATATATACCGGCGACTTATAGTCCAAAAACCAGGCCGGTTTAACAAACACCAGATAATTTCTCATCATACTGGCGACTTATAGTCAAAAGCCAGGCCGGTTTAACAAACCTGTTTCTGCATACAACAAGTTTAAAGTGTCCTGGCGGTTTACCGCCGAACGGGTCATAATGCCCAACATATAACCCGGGTTTATAACCAAGGCTGCACTTAAGAATAATCAAATATGAAATATATCATACCTGTGACATTGAATCACATTGTTGGTTTTACCAGCTTTTTGTAGTAAGGGTGATAACCCAAATCTTGAGTACTTATAACTCCTTCCATATTGTGCCGGTTTATGATAAAACCGTGCCGGGTTATAATAAACACCGTGTAACTCCATAAGAGGATGTTAACAACAAGGATCAAATCAGGCAAATAGTCTCCGGATTGACGTGAAGTGTGTTCCGTCAATTGATTGGTTGAAAACTTTGTTGGTTTAAAAAAATGCAATAAAAAAGAAAAAAGTATCTTGCAAAGAAAAGTGCGAAGCAAAAGTAATGACAAAACCGGTTACAAAAAAGGTTTATTTGAGCTGACCAAATGGCGTTACCATGGCCGAACACGACCAAGCTCCCGTTAGGTGTAACTATGGTTCTAGTCAGCCAGGTCCCCAAATGAAACCGTGGCATTTATGCCGACCAAGTGGCATGGCAATGGTTCGGGTTTGACCAAGCCCCCAAGTGATTCTGTGGCCTTAGGCCGATCAAGAGGCATGACTGGTTCAGACGTGACCAAGTCCCCAAGTGATCTGGTGGCTCTCGCCTATCAAGAGGTATTGTATTGGTTCGGACACGACCAAACCCCCAAGTGATATAACATGATGCTTTTTAAAAAAAAAGCCAACTCCAGGGGTAAACCGGAGGCTGCTTTAGAACAACTCAGTGTAACCACACATGATGTAAAAGAACAGAGACCCCGCTTTATGAAGCAGAAGCCCCCATGTGATCAATAATATGTCAAGCCAGTAAGGCGGGATACCCATGTTTGGACCACGCATCATGGCAGCAGGTCCTCTTTGGCAATTTTTAACTTTTTGCAAGAGATAAATTCTTCTTGAACCGGGATCTTGAACCGGATATGGAGACCTTCAAAGCTTTGTGGGGGACATCTTTCCCTTGAACCGGATTTTAAACCGGAATCTTCATTTTTAGCCGGAAATTTTCTGACGGCCTTTAAACTCAAACTTGCGAGAAGTTAATTCCTTTTTGAACCGGAAATTATTAAACCGGATTTGAGAGCTTCAGAACTTTATTGGAGAACAAATTTCCCTTGTACCGGATTGTAAACCGGAATCCTTTTCTGATGACCCGAAACTTCTTCATTGAGCCGGGATTTTGTAACTGTCATATACTTTCTAATCCGGAAACCTTCTGACAGCACGATGTGAATCCGGGACCGGGTTATCTTTCCTCCAACGTATTGGGGTTCTTGACTTCATTGAAAACCGGCAACGTTTGCTAAGTCATATCATTGTAGCCCCGAAGTCTCAAGGTGACTCGAGGAGTTGGCTTGAGATTCTCCATATTTGACCGTGAGATAAACCGGCATAACTTTTATATCATTGGTGTTGACAGCATGATGTGAATCCATAGAAGGTTGAGGTGACTGCGGTGGGTTATAAATGATCCCATATGAGCCGTGTCAGCAACTCGGCCACTAGTTCCTTCCAACTAGATCTTTGAAGTTTAACCAAACTGTAGTAGCAGCGACTTGTGTGCATGTCCATTGAACCATCTAGTGCAAACGGCGGTTTACGATAATTTGCCTCCAATTTGAAAGAAAAACCGGGCTACCCAAGCTGTGACTTGCTCATACCAAATAAACAGCTCATGCAGACAGGTGCGGCGCGGTGTGTTGATGTAGACCAGGCCGCGAGAGATGGATGGTAAAAATGACCGCAGCATCAGAGGCAACATAGATGAGTCAGCCACAGTGTTGTATGCCAGTGCAGAGAAGCAAGTTATCCTCCTCGTTGTAAGCTGGCGCGGACGCGTGAACCGGCCGCGAGAGCGGACGGGCGAGTCGTCCGTGGTGTTGTAAACCAGTGCGGACGCGCGAATCAATCACAGGCGCAGTCCCAGCTAGTTGATGTAGACCGGGCCGTACGGACGGCAGCTTGTGCGCGTCCACTCATCGGGTAATATGTTACGGACTATCGCCGGGCGAAACATTGTCAGCCCGTGCTCCATACCAATGGTATAAACCATTTTTGTAGTGAATGACTGTCCTGTATATAAAAATACACAGATCAAAGTAATTGTTCTTTGAAAAAAATATGTGCTAATAAAATATACTTTAGATGGATAGCACCTGATTCGTTTAGACCGGAAGTAACCCGCCATGAAGTTGATAATCACTAGGTGAAATTGAAATCAGTCACGGGTGAACCGGCCGCAGTGTGGTAAACCGGTACGGACTGGTGACCCGGTCGTGACGTTTGTAAGCCGGCGCGGACAACAAGTCGGCCGCATGCGCGGACGGATGTAATCCGAATAGTGGGGGCGGCGATTTGCACGTGTATCCGTCGAGCAGCATGGAACGGACGAACACCAGTGCAAAGTTTATATTGGTCTGTACTCCATATTAGCTGTACAACACCTTTGTCTTGAATGACTATCCTGCGTAAAAATATTACGGGACAAAATAATTGCTCTCACAAATTAATATGTACTGTTAAGACAGACTAGATGAATATCACCTGATGTTTGAATGAGAGATGATCTCGTCATGTCTCCCTAAACAGTGAACCATTGTCCTGTTTGTCTTGGACAAAAGATGACTTGTGCGTATGTTCGCCGGGATGCAGGCAGCAGTAGCGGGTCATGGTATAGGGGCGAGGTGATGGAGTGACGCGTCGGCCACGACGGAGTCGCCGCGGCGGGGGAGTGGTCGGGTCAAACCAGGCGGGTTTGACCCAGTTGTGGTGGCCGTGGATAACCCATGCCCGTCCGGGTCGTGGTCCTCCTTTATTTTTTATTAAACTGCAAACGCTTCAGCAGGCGAGGCCGCGGTCTGCTCCACACGCGGGACTGTAAACTTGGCGACTTTTACCACAGGTCGACGAGCCACGGCGACGGCGAGGCCCTTAACGTTGGCAGGTACAAGGACGCGCCACGACGAACCGATTGCAGCAGTGACAAGGACGCACCGGAGCGGGCTGCTCATGGCTGCGGAAGCAGTTCTGGTGAGTCGAGGTTTGTAGCACCAGTTTGAGGCAGGTATGAGGCAGACCTGGCGAGGCCGGTGATGGCATCTCGCGGCATCTTGGCGCCTCCAGCTTGAAGATAAGGCCCCTGGCCGTAGAGGCGGGAGCGGCTTTGTCCAGCCCGTGGAAGTGGCAGCTCGCGGCGGCCGGCTCGGAGGCGGCGAGGCAGCAGTGTCCGAATCCATCTCCCCGTCCCTGTCCTTGTCCTGGTCGTTGACCAATCCATTATTTTATCAGGTTTTTTGCTGGCCGTATATGCGCGTGTAACACTAGTAGTAGCACTACTACTCATCAATAGTAGCTGTAGGCTTTAGCAGACTAGTTTACAGATTGGCTTCGGGGCGACCCTTGTGTCAATCCAACTTGGGCACAGATTTAGCTGATTTTTGTGACGGCGCCTAATAAAATTTTCTGTTGATCTTGGTTGGGTCAGCTGCAACCCTAACTCATCGGGATGTGACATCTTATGAGCCGGATAACTCTCATACGTGTAACAGTAGCGCTGCACTCTTCGATGACACGAACGTGAACTCCTGTCTGGCTCGGTGGCGTGCGGCAACAGCAGCAGAAATCGAATTTCGACGGATCGCCAGACGCAGTGCCGCACAACCCGCAACCCTAATCCTCTCGATCTCAATCTCATATCTGCTTTTCCGACTGCTTGTCACCCTGCGCAGACGGATCCAGGTAACAGCCATAGCGGAGCATAGATCAACCCTTGTTTGCCATGCACACTGTCGTTGAAACTTTTTCCGATCTGGACCGAGGAACATAGATATTTTTGTGCCGGTTCTTCTTCAGCCGGACAATCGCGAGCTTCTCGATCCCTGAGGAAGATCCCTCCAAGAACTCAACACCACCGTGCGCAGGCCCCACGGTGGGCGCCAACTGTCGTGGAATTGTCACGGCAGATGTCCTAGGTGTCAGGACTTAGTCGCGAGGCCAACGCATCTATGTGGTAGCTTGAGAGGGGTTGAGCGGGACGAGAGACGCGATGTTTTACCCAGATTCAGCCCCTCATGATGGAGGTAAAAGCCTACATCCTGCTTCATTGATATTGATGATGATGACCATGATTACAGGAGTGCTCTATCTCGAGAGCTATTGTCTAAACCTAACTTGTCCAACCCGTGGAACTTGTGAATCTTCTCCCCTTTTGGGGAGCCCTGCCCCTCCTTATATATGTTGAAGGGGCGGTTTACATGTGGAATCCTATTAGGATTAGGACTAGTCTATCTCTAATACAAACCGGATACAAGTCCAGGTCTTAGCCCCTTGTAAGATAATGTTCCTCATGCCTTTCCTCTTAAACCGGCCTACCATTAACATAAACCGGCCTTCTGGGCCTTGGGCCTTGTCATCCGTCTGCCCCGCTCGCCGGATCACCAGTGAGTCATAATGACCAGGTGGGTTGCTTGTAAACCACCAGGTCAGGGCGGGTCGCTAGTAACTCGCCAAGTGTCAGCAGGGTCTTCAGATAAACTGCCAAGTCCGGTCGGGTTAACTTCCGGCCGGTTTACACCGCGGGGTATATCCCCGACACATGTGCTCGGCTGAAATCTATCCCGCCCACCATTTGGGACACCTGAGATTACTGTCCTACCCCCAATCCGCAATATGTACGAAATTTTAGATGGGGGCAAAGTTTGTAACTTTCCCCAAATTTCAAACAAGCATGTCCCAAAACGAAACATTGTTCACCCTTAGTTCCCCCTCCCTTTGTTTCCCCATTCATACTCTGTGGGTGCCAAAACGCCCTCTCCACCAGCTGCGAAACCCCAGCCTCCTCCGTCCTCCACCCCATAGCGGCCAATCCACCGCAGCCCTCCTCCATCACGTCGGAGT
>NC_053025.1:416688776-416706948 GCF_003073215.2 Triticum urartu
TTTGTGTCCAACGACCAGACCAAGACGTCACAGAACCCCACCTTGATCAATAAAGCTTTCATCTTATATTCGCAATATCCAGATTGCAATCTCAGTTTCTTGCTTGTTCTTCGTTTGCTCGCAGGAAACAGGCCCTTATGGTCAGGTTGATCGTGCTCCGGCGTGGTCAATAACCCCTCGGAAGTTGGGTTAGCGATTGCTAAGGCGCGACGTCTCGCACGTTCGTAGTCGGATCGTCAAGGTCGACTCCCACAGAAAACGATAGCCACTATCTCATCGAAACATCGGGACACCTTTGCGTCTATCAAGTGGTATCAGATTTCCAGGTTGCTCGGTGAGATTTTTACAGTTTTTCGTAGATTAGATCGAGTCTGTTCTTCATACCTACAGTCCACGAAAAAGCCACAAAAAAAATTAGGGTTAGTTCATCATATCCGAACCAATCTGAGCCTTTGCATAATCTTTTTAGGGTTTTTGCTTTGTTGAATTTGCGGTTGCATCGTCGTGTCAAGTTGTTGGTCTTAGAGTCTAGTCTTTTAGAGTTTCGAGTTCTAGACATCAGTTGTCACGCCGCCGCCGCACCATCATCATCGCCCATCTACCACTTTTGCTTATCCGCCACCGCTCTGAATCCTTATCCATATACCACTACCAATCCGTATCCATATACCACCATCAATCTCTATCCATATACCACCACCGCTACCACATACCACCACCGCTGCCATATACCACAACCATATATCCACCACCAATCCGAGTTCTTCTCATATTAGGTTTGTTCTTGAGATCAATCTCAATTCCGATTCGTGTTTCCTTGCCTGCGTAGGTCTCGGAAAAAAAAAGTCTGGAGACCCCCGGGCAGTTTTTAGGCCAAAATTTTCACGGGCAAAAATATTTTTTCCCTATCCTATTTTTAGGCTTTTCTGAGTCTTTTGAGCCACGTGCCATCATAGTGATTTTTTGTCGCACTTTTTCAGCGTCGCTGCCCTGATTTCCGAAAAAAAAAGTGAAAAAAAAAATTTCGTGCCCATCCTATCAGTTTGACGAGGGAAGAGTTTTGAGACACTCGCCATTATAGTATTTTTTTTTCGCAAAAAAAAAAAGAGGAGCGCAAAAAAAAAGAGCGCAAAAAAAAACGCGAAAAAAAAAGTTCCAGAGTGTGCTTTTCCCTTATTTACGTGCAGCGCCGTGATTTTGTTAGTGTTCTAGGCTCGCGTCTCTAGCACGGTCTAGCCTAGGACCAGCACAGTACCGTCGTTGAGCGTTTATTCAACTTTGCATCTCTGAATTGATTATTGCTGACCCTTTTTGCTACCATACTATAAGCCTTCCCAGCTCCACATACCTCTACGTCGTGCGTTTGACTCTCCCTAGCAATCGCTCTATCCAAGCTTTTGAGAGTTTTGACTACAACGGTTGCCGATCACCGCCTGCTGCTGGGTAAGAACTGGTAAGAATTTGAGATTTGCTTGACGGATTTGTGACACCCGCCACCACCACCTCTTGTTAGTATTCTGTAGGATCATATTCTTGTGTGTTTTCTATTGTTGCTAACCATGGCAGGATCACAAGCCGACGAGACTGACTGGGAGAACATGACGAATCAGGAGTTGCATGATAAATTTCAGCAAATGATGAATGGGCAGGTGCAGGATGTGCTAAACAGATTTGAAGAGGCCATGGAGAAGATTGATGACATGGAGAAGACGTTCGAAACAAAGCTCGATAACAGGTTTAATGAATTGCTCGCGCGTCTTCCACCACCACCACCGGCTGCACCTAACGCACCTCTACAACAACAACGACGACGACTACCTACACATCGTGAAACAGCCCTCTGCCGAGCGAGCCGTCTCCCTCTTGCACCTGGCCAAACTGTTGGTGCTGCTGTTGCTACTTCTGTGGCTCCTGCTGCTGATGCGGAGGAGGATGATTTTGCTGGCGATTACGAGGATGAGGTTGATCAAAATCAGAACTACGTGCCACCACCAGCACAGCAACCATCAGGTCGTCCACATGCAAATAATGGCAATGGTAGGGCTCACCCTCAGGTACGAGATCATGACCATCTCCCTAAACTAAAATTGAATATTCCACCATTTGAGGGTAGATATGTTCCTGATATATATCTTACTTGGGAGTTAGAAACTGAACAATGCTTTACATGTTTACAATATCCCGAGGAGAGACGTGTTCCTGCTGCTGTTTGTGCATTCACTAGTTTTGCATGTGTTTGGTGGTCTGAGCATTGTAGATTATATCCCATTCCTGCTACTTGGGCTGCTTTGAAAACTGCTATGCGTACTCGTTGGGTTCCACCATATTATCAACGTGAATTACTTCAAAAATTGCAGCGCTTAAGACAGGGAAAAAATTCTGTAGAAGAATATTATCAGGAATTACAAACTGGCATGATTAGATGTGGTATTGTTGAGGAGAATGAAGCTATGCTTGCACGTTTTATGGGTGGATTAAATAAAGAGATTCAGACGATTCTAGAGTATAAGGAGTATACTAATATCACTCGTTTATTCCATCTTGCTTGTAAAGCTGAACGTGAAGTGCAGGATCGACAGGCATTGGCGCGGACTAACTTTTCTGCAGGTCGACCTTCTTCATGGACACCACGTGCATCCCTCTACCTCGACTACACCAGCACCTCCATCAGGTGCCACCTCCAGCCGTGATACAAGAAAGCAGGCACAACCACCACTATCTGCCAAGAGCACACCTTCCGGACCTGTGCAGAGTTCTTCTTCTTCCATGGCATCAACAGAGCACACAAGTGATATTATTTGTCGTTGTTGTAAGGGAAGAGGACATTTTGCGAGAGAATGCAAATCTCAGCATGTGATGATTGCTACTGAGGATGGTGGTGACTATGATGAGGAGACTTTGGCTCTTATTACACCTCAAAACACGGTGGAGATGATTCTGATCATGAGACTAAGAAGCTAAGTCACGACTCAATCCTTATTATTAGTAGTCTGTATGACAAGTAATACTAAAAGCAGCTTAGTCCTACTCTGTCACGACTCAGAGTATGGCGTGATCTGAAACTCGAAAACAAAGCAACAAATACTGGACTCGGACCAGGACTGGTGGCAGAGATGAATCTGGTGGAACTCGGACTGTGGTGGTATATCTGCACTCGGATTGGTGGTGGTATATGGCAATGGTATATCTGGACTCGGATTGGTGGTGGTATATGGCGATGGTATATGTGGACTCGGATTGGTGGTTGTATATGGCAGCTGCGATGTATATGGTGGGGTGGTGGTATATGGTAATGATGATGACGATGGTGCGGCGGCGGTGTGACAACCTGTGAACAGAACTCGAAACTCTAGGGACTAGACGCTAAGACCAGCAACTCGACACGACGATGCAACCGCAAATTCAACAAAGAAAACTCTAAAAAGACTATGCAAAGGCTCAGATTGGTTCGGATATGATGACCTAACCCTAAATTTTTTTTGGCTTTTTCGTGGACTAAAGGTATGAAGAACAGACTCGACCTAAACTATGAAAAACTGTAAAATCTCATCGAGCAACCTGGAAATCTGATACCACTTGTCACCCCCAAACTGATGGACAAACTGAAGTAGCCAATAGAACATTGTCTACTATGCTTAGGGCTGTTTTGAAGAATAACAAGAAAATGTGGGAAGAATGCTTGCCTCATATTGAATTTGCTTATAATCGTTCATTGCATTCTACTACTAAGATGTGCCCTTTTGAAATTGTGTATGGTTTCCTACCTCGTGCACCTATTGATTTGTTTGCCTCTTCCATCTTCGGAGAAGGTTAATTTTGATGCTAAAGAACGTGCTGAATTGATTTTAAAAATGCATGAGTTAACTAAGGAAAACATTGAGCGTATGAATGCTAAATATAAACTTGCTGGAGATAAGGGTAGAAAACATGTTGTGTTTGCACCTGGAGATCTTGTTTGGTTACATTTGCGTAAGGATAGATTTCCTAATTTGCGCAAATCAAAGCTAATCCACGTGCTGATGGTCCTTTTAAGGTGTTAGAGAAAATAAATGATAATGCATATAAACTTGAGCTGCCTGCAGATTTTGGGGTTAGTCCCACTTTTAACATTGCAGATTTGAAGCCTTATTTGGGTGAGGACGATGAACTTTCATCGAGGACGACTTCATTTCAAGAAGGGGAGGATGATGAGGACATCAATACCATTGTTACACCCACAGCCCCTGCTGCTATACATACTGGACCAATTACTAGAGCTCGCACACGCCAATTGAATTATCAGGTACTTTCGTTTCTTGGTAACTGATTCTAATGTTCATGAGAATATGATGCTGCCTAAATTGGATACATTTGTTTTGCTTACAAATGAAGGGCCTAGCTTGGACAAGAAAGATGAACCTTGGAGCAGTTCAAGCATGGAGATGATGGCATGCGCAAGGGGAACAAGAACGGAGTTATAAGTGATGATTTCCGGACTTTGAAGCCACCATAAGGAGTGCATGAAGCCTTGGAAGAAATATACAGGATGCCACTTCATAAATTTCGTCCAGAGGCTATTTGATGAGGAACATGACTACCTTGGATACGACCAAAAATATTGCATACATGCATATTTGTCAGGTGATTTCTAATGCTAACTATTCAATAATCTATTTATGTTATCCAGAACAAAAATACTTCACACACTTTTGTGTTTTGTCTAATTGCATGTGTATGGGACATTTGTACAATCCACATATGAAGATAAGGGAAAAGGAGAAGTTTATGTTGTGTTCAAAAAGTCCTCTCACGTCACTTTTGGGCCAAGAGAAGATAGAGTCCAAGTCTTTCACGTTCTGGATTCAGATTCGGACTGCACAGACATACCTGACTCAAAACGCCAACAACTTTTTCATACGGACTCCGAATTGGGTGATTCTTTTTTTGTTGGAAACTAGATTTCGTGCTCTTTACAACCCAATTGGATTCACCTTCAAATTCGTCCGGAGCGTTGAGTTACGGACGAAACAATCTGATGTTGCAGCAGAATCCGAGTCAAACTACAAGCCCAAAGGTGTTGCATCACCTCCACTTGGGCCCATGAGCCTTGTACGACCTAGGGTTAGTTTTAGGCTGCCTTGGGACGTCCTCCCACCTCCTTGGCCGCCACCCCTTGCTCCTATATAAGTAGATCCATCTAGTAGCTTTTTCCTTGGGATTTGTTTAGTTAAAAGTTAGCCATTGCAACTTCGTGTACTTCGTTTGTGTCCAACGACCAGACCAAGACCGCTTACGGATCCCCACCATTATCAATACTTCATATATATATTTGCGATATTCAGATTGCTTTATCATATTCTTGCTCGTTCTTCGATTGCTTGCAGGAATAGACCTTCGTGGTCAGGCTGACCGTGCTTCCAGCATCGTCAGTAACCTCAGGAGATTGGTTTAGCGGTTGCTAAGGCGCAACGTCGTGCACGTTTGTAGTCGGATCGTGAAAGTCGTCTCCACCAAATCGATAGTTATCATCTCATCGAAAGATCGGGACCCTCGCCTCTATCAAGTGGTATCAGTTTTCAGGTTGCTCGGTTAGAATTTCCAATTTTCCTAGATTAGATTTATTTTCTTACCTATTGTCCAAGAAAAAGCCACAAAAAAGAGTTAGATCTATTCATCCTTGGTCCAAGCCAGTCTGAGCCTTTGCAATTTTCTTTTCATTGCTTGCATAGTTGAATTATCGGTTGCATCGTCGTGTCGAGTTGCTGGTCTTAGTGTCTAGTTTGTTTAGAGTTTCGAGTTCTGTTCACATTAGTCATGCCACCACTGCATCATTATCTCTTCCGCTGTCCACCACCCATCCATCAATTTCAACCACGTGCTACCCACCATTCATTGTCATAATAATAGTTGAGATCGTTCACATCTTCGCTTGATCCAATCTGCGTCTTATCTAGTTTGTTTTGGAAAGAGGGAGAAAAAAAAGAGAGAAAAAAACGAGAAAAACGTCAGAAAAAAAATCAAAAAAATCAAAAAAATCGGCACAAACTTTTTCAGAGGAAAGTTGGAGACAAAGTTGTTGATATATCCTGCTTGGCTGTTGTTTCACATCATTATCTTTACTGTCGTTGTGATCTTTACTTATATCTTGCTGTCCAGAGCTACTTAGTATCCTTCATTGATGCTAGTTGTGCTACGACGTGACCTCATTAGTGTTCTAGGCTCGCGTCTCTAGTTCGGTCTAGCCTAGGACCAGCACAGTACCGTCGTTGAGCGTTTATTCAACATTGCATCTCTGAAGTGATTATTGCTAATCTTTTGCTACCATATATAGCCAACCCAGCTCCACATATTTCTACACCGTGTATACGTACGTTCCCCTGGCAATCGCTTTACACAATCTTCAGAGTTATTTGACACCGTTGGTTGCCGGTCACCACCTGTTGCTTGGTAAGAACTTGTAAGATATTGATATTTGCTTTACTGTGAGCGCTTTACCACCACACCCTAGTAGTTCATAGGAACATTATTCTTGAATTTTGTTTCTTGTTTCTACTAATCATGACAGGTTCCGAAGATAGAAGTTCTTGGACGACGGACACATCTTCACCATCACGAGAGTTGGGACAACACACACAAGCACATGGTCAGGTTATCTTTTTACCGTCATTTGAGGGTAGATTTAATCCTACTACATATCTAGCTTGGGAGCTTGAAGTAGAACAAGTTTTTAGTCACCATGACTTTTCTGAACTTGAGCGAGTGCGAGCAGCCACTAGAGCATTTACTGATTTTGCTTCTGTTTGGTGGAGTGTACATTGTAAGAAAAACATTGATAACCAACCCACAACTTGGAAAGTTTTGAAAGCTGTAATGAGACAACAATTTTCCCCTCCTTATTATCGTCGTGAATTGCTTCGCAAATTTGAACAATTTAAACAAGGCAACAACACTGTTCATGCTTACTACCAAGAGTTCAAATCTTATATGCATCATTGTGACATAGAAGAATCTGAGAATGATACAATGAATAGATTTTTTGGTGGTTTGAACCATGATATTCAGGCAAGATTTCAGTATATTCCTTGTTGCATCACTGGTATGTATGTCCGTGCTTGTACCTTTGAGAGACAGATAAAGGAGGATGCATTAGGTGACTACAACAACTACTATTCCAGTTCGTGCTCGCCACCGCCGGTGGGTTCCTCCATCATTGCACCTCGGATTATGAGCGCGACATCATCTCATGGGTATGGTACATTGTCAACGTCCGTACCTACATCAGCTACATCTTTGCCACAAGGTAACAGTAAAGGTATTGATGATATAACTTCACATGAGAATGATGCATGCCTAGTTAACTTGAATGCGTCATGTATTGAGTTACCTGTTGATTTGAGCACACCACCTATTTTAGAGAATCTTGTTACTGTCATGAATGCGTCATGTGATCAAACAACTGAAATATCAATAATTTTGAGTGCACCCATTGAATTAACTATTGATGCAAAAGAACTAATGTTTAATCATTTTGATATGGCCTCCAATCTTGGTGATGATTCTGTGTCCAATGACTTACTGCATGTTTGCTTATTTAAGCATGTTGTAGCATGTAAATTTGATGCAAGTAAGGTTTATTCACCAAAGTTGGGATGGTTTAATGATGAACATTGCGAATCTTTTGAAATGAATAAGAGCTTCACTTATATGTGCAAACTGAGTTCTAATATTTTCATGCCTTCTACTTCTTGTGATAATTTTTTGGCTTTAATTTTTATGAACTATGAAAGTTACTCATGTATACATGTGTCATACGTGCAAAAATCAAGGGAAGTTAAACTGGATGACATATACATATACAACATGTACACCTATGTACACCTTGTCTCTTTTGTTAGCCACATTTCAGATTAAGCAACGCCGAGGACGGCTTTGTTTTCAAAAAGGGGAGGATGATGAGAACATGACTACCTTGGATACGACCAAAAATATTGCATACATGCATATTTGTCAGGTGATTTCTAATGCAAACTATTCAATAATCTATTTATGTTATCCAGAACAAAAATACTTCACACACTTTTGTGTTTTGTCTAATTGCAGGTGTATGGGACATTTGTACAATCCACATATGAAGATAAGGGAAAAGGAGAAGTTTATGTTGTGTTCAAAAAGTCCTCTCACGTCACTTTTGGGCCAAGAGAAGATAGAGTCCAAGTCTCTCACGTTCTGGATTCAGATTCGGACTGCACAGACATACCTGACTCAAAACGCCAACAACTTTTTCATACAGACTCCGAATTGGGTGATTCTTTTTTTGTTGGAAACTAGATTTCGTGCTCTTTCCAACCCAATTGGATTCACCTTCAAATTCATCCGGAGCGTTGAGTTACGGACGAAACAATCTGACGTTGCAGCAGAATCCGAGTCAAACTACAAGCCCAAAGGTGTTGCATCACCTCCACTTTGGCCCATGAGCCTTGTACGACCTAGGGTTAGTTTTAGGCTGCCTTGGGAAGTCCTCCCACCTCCTTGGCCGCCACCCCTTGCTCCTATATAAGTAGATCCATCTAGTAGCTTTTTCCTTGGGATTTGTTTAGTTAAAAGTTAGCCATTGCAACTTCGTGTACTTCGTTTGTGTCCAACGACCAGACCAAGACCGCTTACGGATCCCCACCATTATCAATACTTCATATATATTTTGCGATATTCAGATTGCTTTATCATATTCTTGCTCGTTCTTCGATTCCTTGCAGGAATAGACCTTCGTGGTCAGGCTGACCGTGCTTCCAGCATCGTCAGTAACCTCAGGAGATTGGTTTAGCGGTTGCTAAGGCGCAACGTCGTGCACGTTTGTAGTCGGATCGTGAAAGTCGTCTCCACCAAATCGATAGTTATCATCTCATCGAAAGATCGGGACCCTCGCCTCTATCAACCGAGCCCATATTTCGGGTGCATCTTTCAACCAATGTTTAAATATGTGTGTTTTCCTCGAGCATACATCATTATATCATTTGATCTGACAAATGTTATCTCCTTGTTCACATAATTGTGGAATCCATCTTTTTGGAAATCTCGATGAGTTGTCGCTGAGTCCATCAGCCACCTCCTCATCCTCTCCTTAGTTTAATGATGAACTCTTGTTTCGGTACTCGCTTCCATAGTTCATTTCCTGAGAATCTTACATTGTCATCTCGTCAATTTGTGTTGCACCTTTTCTTCTCATGCATCCTATGTCTGAGATATCCTGACACCAATTCGATCTGAACCTCGGTCAGATATGATGGTTGGAACATATTTTCCAAGAGTTATAACATTGGTCTTTATATCACTTGGTAAGGTGATGTCATGCCTAGCACACCTGACCGGAGGACCTATTATTATAGTTTTCTTTTTAGCAAGGCTAACCATTCTTCCCTGAGGAAATTGTAAGACTTATTCTATCAGTTGTTCCTGATGAATCATTTGTGTATCCAAGTCCGACCTTTGCTTGAAGACCATTTCAATGCTATCTCGAAGCATGTCCATGGTACTCCAATTTTCTACAAGAACATTTAAAGCCCAATGCTAAATGTTTCCTGCTCGATTATCCAAACACCGTTGTATGGGTAATGTCATGAAATTCCTCTCCCCTTACCTAAATGGTTTTCTTTTTTCTATCATGTCATGGATAACATGCTCTTCTTGTCCTTGGGCAGGATATACCCCTGGAATATGTGTTTAACCACATTTTCCTTTCCATTGTTCTGTTTAATTTGATAATCATATTATCCTTCTCATTGTTTGGTTTAACCTTTCTTGTGATCTATATGTTCTAAGCAGTAATATTCTCCTGCTTATGTAAACACCTCGGTGTATAATTCTGTCAGCAAGACCCTGTTACTATTGTTGATGACATTCCGGCAGCCACCGATGGACGAGAACCTTGCCTGTTGGTCCACCTCTTTCAACGAGCAGGAAAATGGTTCTCTTTGTCCCTCGCCCTTGGTACCGATGTTGTTGCCGACATAACTAACAGGCTATTCTCTAGCAAGCCTTGCAATCATAACCATGCAAGATGTTAGCGCCTTTCCCATTTCTAACCCACATGGTGGGCCCATAACCCACAGTTCCACAGGATCGAAACCTGACTCTCCTATACCCCTATTTCCAATCTTATTCCTCACGCGTGGCCTCATACGTAATTCACGAGCCACCTCCCAAGACCAATTCTGGGATCAGATGCACCACTTATTATCGTTGCTCTAGACCACTTTCACAATTTGTTTCAGACATGATGAGGACATGACTACCTTGGATACGACCAAAAATATTGCATACATGCATATTTGTCAGGTGATTTCTAATGCAAACTATTCAATAATCTATTTATGTTATCCAGAACAAAAATACTTCACACACTTTTGTGTTTTGTCTAATTGCAGGTGTATGGGACATTTGTACAATCCACATATGAAGACAAGGGAAAAGGAGAAGTTTAGGTTGTGTTCAAAAAGTTCTCTCACGTCACTTTTGGGCCAAGAGAAGATAGAGTCCAAGTCTCTCACGTTCTGGATTCAGATTCGGACTGCACAGACATACCTGATTCAAAACGCCAACAACTTTTTCATACGGACTTCGAATTGGGTGATTCTTTTTTTGTTGGAAACTAGATTTCGTGCTCTTTCCAACCCAATTGGATTAACCTTCAAATTCATCCGGAGCATTGAGTTACGGACGAAACAATCTGACGTTGCAGCAGAATCCGAGTCAAACTACAAGCCCAAAGGTGTTGCATCACCTCCACTTGGGCCCATGAGCCTTGTACGACCTAGGGTTAGTTTTAGGCTGCCTTGGGACGTCCTCCCACCTCCTTGGCCACCACCCCTTGCTCCTATATAAGTAGATCCATCTAGTAGCTTTTTCCTTGGGATTTGTTTAGTTAAAAGTTAGCCATTGCAACTTCGTGTACTTCGTTTGTGTCCAACGACCAGACCAAGACCGCTTACGGATCCCCACCATTATCAATACTTCATATATATTTGCGATATTCAGATTGCTTTATCATATTCTTGCTCGTTCTTCGATTGCTTATAGGAATAGACCTTCCTGGTCAGGCTGACCGTGCTTCCAGCATCGTCAGTAACCTCAGGAGATTGGTTTAGCGGTTGCTAAGGCGCAACGTCATGCACGTTTGTAGTCGGATCGTCAAAGTCGTCTCCACCAAATCGATAGTTATCATCTCATCGAAAGATCGGGACCCTCGCCTCTATCAAGACATCAAACGATTGTCTATCCACTTGAAACTTCTTACTGTACCTTCTTCCTTGGCACTCGATGTGTTTCGTTTGACCAACTCGAGACATACCCATGTGTTCATTCATGGGATAACCCCCGATGGTTACCCCTTATAGCCTTCTATCGTTGTCGAGCTGCCCCTTTCATATTCGTAAGTACGATGGAGATCCTGAAGGAAGGATGCCGACTTCATCATGATGACCTAAAGCAGAGAAATGAAGACATCAACATAGTGGGTCGACCTACTCGAGAAGAGCAACCAAGACCGGGAACACTCGCTAGAATTTCATAACCAGAACCTTCCCCCTTTCCTCAAATCTTAAATCTCGGGACGAGATTTCTTGTAGTGGAGGAGATTTGTAACACCCCGAGAATCATGCTATAGTAATCTCCCCCTAATGGTGGCCATGTCATCTTGGTTACTATGCAAATGGCCACTTGTCTAGAATCAAAGTCAAATTCAAATTTGAATTGCAAGTGAAATGATTATTTCTTCAAGCAGTAAAACTAAAATGTCCACAATCTTCTATAAACTCCCCAGACCTTTCTCATGTTGAACCAAACATTAGTTGACCCACCAATTGGTCCCTAGGAATTTATAAAATGGTTCAACAACTAAAAATAGCCTTTCAAAATAAACAAATATTTATATGTTTCCTCTTGCCCTCAAACTTTTTGGGGCCTCTTAAATATATTTCCTAATAGTTGTGTACGCACTTTCACATTTAGACAAATTCATCTGCTAGCTAATGTTAAAAGAAAACAGTAAAGAAAAATAAAAACAGAAAATGAAAATAGAAAAGTTCCTAATACTACTAGGCCACTGGGCCATAAGTGGCCACAGTGCCTCCGGCCCAGCCCACCTCCACCTCATCCCCTCCTGTACAGGGAGGCACGAGATGTGCGTGTCACACATCCACGGCCGCCATGGCCATGGATGGCCTCCACGTCGGTCTCCTTGGCTTATAACCGCGCCATAGCGAACCCTAGCCCGCTCTCCTCCATTCCCCTCTCATTCCCCACCGAGCCGCCTCCACCTTTGTTCGGGCGCGAGCTCGAAAGGTCGCGCGGTGACCACGCCAGTACGCCACTGCCTCGCGCCGTTGCCGCGGCCGCTGACCTCCCCAAGCACTAGGAAGACGTCCAGGAGCCTCCCCGTCATCATCTCCTTCTACTACGCTATCGGATCGAGCAGTGCAACTCCCGTGCGCTCGCCATCGCAGTCGTCTTCGTCGGGTGCATCGTCGGTGTCCGCCGTCATTTCCGACCGCTCTGGCCCGTCCCCGGCCTCTCCGAGAGCGCCATCCACCTCGTGGTGAGCTCCTCCTTCGATTCCCCTCGTCCTCGGTCTCAATCCGCCGTCATAGCTGTCGCTTTGTGCTGAACCATGGTCGCACGGTACTGTACGCGCGCTCGCTGCTACTGCTGTTTTAGGCCATGGTCGTGCCCTGTTGCTTGCTATTTCTGCCTGCTGCTCCATGCTGCTAGTTCCGCTGCTGCTTGTTGCTACTTGCTGCAGCTCATACTGCGACTACTCCCGCACTGCTAGTACTCTCGTCGATGTGATACTACTCACTGCTCCGCTTCTCTGCTTTGGTAGCTACTGCTCCTATGCTTTGCGGCTGCACTGCAGCTTGCCGCCGCTGCTGCTGATTAGGCGCCGCCGCCGGTCTTACTTCTGCTGCTAAATGCTAATTAGTTGCCGCCTTTGCTCTTACTTCTGCTGCTGCTCATTGCTTGCCATGGCCATGTGTGCGTGTGTGCGTGCTTTGTGTGTGTGTGCAACGTGTGTGTGCTATGTGTGTGAGTGGCTCGGCTGGACTCTGTCCACTAATGGCCGACCCTTGTTAATTAGACTATGTTTAGCTTAGGATTAGTTTAGTGCTAATTAGCCCTTTTAGCAAATGATAAGTGGGTCCCATCTAAATAGATTAGATAAATAGTTTGGAAATTATTGAATATGTGTCATGTGGGCCACCACCTCCCCTTTTGATTAGTCACATTGACTTGGTCAATTAGGATTTAAATTAAATACAAAATTCTAGAATATTTTTAAAACTTTGGAAATTCATATAAAATAACCCGTAACTCGGATGAAAATAATGTATACATGAAAGTTGCTAAGAACGACGAGACCATTCTGAATGCGTGCTCCGTTCGTCTGTCACATGTCCCTAGCATAGCGAACACACAAATTTCCCCCCTCCGGTTCTTCTGTCCGAAAACGTGAAACACTAGGAATACCTTCCCGGATGTTTCCCTCCTTCGCCGGTATCACCTAGTACTGCGTTAGGTCACCTCTAGCACCACATATTGCCATGTTATGCTTTGTGATGCTTTGATTGCTTTGTTATTTATTGTGTTCTCCCCTGTTACTTCTTTCCGGTAGACACCGAAACCGCTGTCGGCACCCCTGTGATCGACTACATCGAGGACGAACCTTTCTTGCCAGAGCAACCAGGAAAGCCCCCCATTTGATCATGAGATATCGCCTATTCTTCTCTCTACGGCTTGCATTAGAGTAGTGTAGCATGTTACTGCTTTCCATTAATCCTATTCCGATGCATAGCTTGTCCTTGCTACTACTGTTGTTACCTTCACCTGCTATCCTACTTCTTAGTATAGGATGCTAGTGTTCCATCAGTGGCTCTACACTCTTGTCCGTCTGCCATGCTATACTAATGGGCCGTGATCACTTCGGGAGGTGATCACGGGCATATGCAATGTACTTTATACTGTTACATTACTTATGATACTGTTCGGAGTTGAGGGCTGAAGGGGCAGGTGGCTCCATCCCGGTAGAGGTGGGCCTGGGTTCCCGACGGCCCCCAACTGTTGCTTTGTGGTGGAGCGACAGGGCAGGTTGAGGCCACCTAGGAGAGAGGTGGGCCTGGCCCTAGTTGGTGTTCGCGGATACTTAAACACGCTTAACGAGATCTTGGTATTTGATCTGAGTCTGGCTACTGGCCTATACGCACTAACCATCTACGCGGGGACAATTATGGGCACTCGACGTCGTGGTATCAGCCGAAGGCTTCGTGACGTCAGCGACTGAGTGGCGCGCGCCGGGTTGGACTGGAACGCCTACTCTTGTATAAGGGAGGCTAGGTCTGCTCACCGGCCGCGTACGCAACGTGCAAGTGTGCAATGGGCGATGGGCCCAGACCCCTGCGCCATAGGATTTAGACCGGCGTGCTGACCTCTCTGTTGTGCCTAGGTAGGGCAGCGACGTGTTGATCTTCTGAGGGCGGGCATGACCCAGAAAAGTGTGTCCGGATAAAGGGGATCGAGAGTGTTGGGAAATGTGGTGCAACCCTGCAGGGAAGTTAATCTATTCAAATGGCCGTGATCTTCGGTAACAGGACGACTTGGAGTTGTACCTTGACCTTATGACAACTAGAACCGAATACTTAATAAAACACACCCTTTCAAGTGCCAGATACAACCGGTGATCGCTCTCTCACAGGGCGACGAGGGGAGGATCATCGGTTAGGATTATGCTATGCGATTCTACTTGGTGAACTTACCATCTACTCTCTTCTCCTGCTGCAAGATGGAGGTGGCCAGAAGCGTAGTCTTCGACAGGACTAGCTATCCCCCTCTTATTCCGGCATTCTGCAGTTCAGTCCACATATGATACCCTTATTCCATTTGATACCAATGCATACATATTTAGTTTAGCTCCTTGCTTGCGAGTACTTTGGATGAGTACTCACGGTTGCTTTTCTCCCCCTTTTCCCCTTTCCTATATCCGATTGCTGCGACCAGACGTTGGAGCCCATGAGCCTGATGCCACCGTCGATGACGACTACTACTACACTAGAGGTGCCTACTACTATGTGCAGCCCGCCGACGACGACCAGGATTAGATTAGTAGGATCCCAGGCAGGAGGCCTGCGCCTCTTTCGATCTATATCTCAGTTTGTGCTAGCCTTCTTAAGGCAAACTTGTTTAACTTATGTCTGTACTCAGATATTGTTGCTTCCGCTGACTCGTCTATGATCGAGCTCTTGTATTCGAGCCCTCGAGGCCCCTGGCTTGTAATATGATGCTTGTATGACTTATTTTATTTGTAGAGTTGTGTTGTGATATCTTCCCGTGAGTCCCTGATCTTGATCGTACACGTTTGCATGTATGATTAGTGTACGATTGAATCGGGGGCGTCACAAGTTGGTATCAGAGCCGACTGCCTATAGGAATCCCCCTTCCACACTCCTTGGCCAAAGTTGAGTCTAGACATTGCAAAACTTTTTACTTACATGGTTGTGTGTCTTATGGGCCCACATTGCCATTTGGGTGGTATTAAGATATTTTACTCCTCGATCTTTACTCTGGGACTCTGAACTCTCTTCTACTCGGGTTAAATGAATTTTGCTAAATCTAACATTAGAATCTCGTGATCACTTTCACCCGGAGAGCCCCTTATCACAGATGATCGCCTGCTACACCAGAATATTCTGAAGATACTCTATGATGTTCTCTCGAGACTTGTGCCATCGCTTTTGAATTCCCTTTCATCGATAAATCCTTGTGGATAACTACTTACACTTGTCGTTCATATCTTCATTCCTAGTTGCACTTGATATTACTTGATACCTTGAAAAAAATTCTCCGATAGTCTGAGAGTCATCTGTGCCTACCGCCTTGCATTTCTTTACCACCTGAATACCCCTACGGATAATTTCTCGCACCTGTCGAGTATCCGCTCATCCCCAGTTGATCAATGTATTTCACAGAAGTCTTTGAATTGCCATTCGATCTTCCGAAGATCCTCAACAACCTATTGCTTTTGAAATCCTTGCTGCATGCATTACGATAATCCCATAAGTCTAGTAATCATGTTGACATCCATTGTCATTATCATTTTGAGTCCATTGATTCAATATGTTGCGATTTCTTGCAATCCTCAGAATAATATTAGTATTCTTTCTTCCGGCTCAGACACCATTTTAAACATGAGCTGGATCTCGACCAATCAAATTGCCATCGATTGTACCCCTAAGGCTATTCATCCTATCCATCCCTAATCAGAGCATTGCTTCTAATCCCTTGTCTTGGAATTAATAATTCCTTTGCATTTGAGCTTTGAGTTAGTCAGTTGTTTCTATAATCTGATCTCCTTGCATTCTTTCTTCTTCTGGTTGAGTACCGATGCTCACATCAGATCCCTTGCGGATCACCAGACCCTTTGTCGTGTTTTATCCGACAATGTCCTTCATATTCATTAAGCTTGTGAGCCTTTCCTCGGATACATAATGCCTTTGGTAAATATTATCCTCTGCTTGCTCAAGCATGCTCTACTATCGAGCTTGTGTTATTTATTCTTGAAATTTGTGGTATATGCCCCTAAGATGCCCCTGATGGGTTGAACCTATACCTTCCCTAAAAACCGTATGAACTCGAAGGTTTTCACAAGTCATACCCCTCTAGTGTTTTACTAGATAATTTTCTACCATACAACTTCTTCCAGAATGAGAAGTGGATGTAAGGTCATGCATTGGAGAAGTGGGAGTCGACTTTGAACTTTGTGTTCATGCCCATGGACCCGATATGGAACTTATCTTGGAAGTTCTTGTAATAATAATAATCCCCTCTTGTATCTATGCTTGGTCCTTTGCAACCGTGGTTCCGACCATGATTGTTTTTCTTTGATCCCATTTCTTGGACAAGTTAAATAGCTTTTCTTCTGCAAATCAATATGCCTGCCCAACCTCGATTCTACTCTACCTTCGAGTATTCCCCTATGGTATCTCGAGAATATCATAGAACTACATAACTTCTTATGAGTCCTTCCTCAACTATTATTTCTCACTGATTCCAATTTTCCACGGGTTTTGAGTTGTTAGTCACTCAAGGACACCGATAGCTGAATCAAGTCCGCCATGCGATTCAACAACACTTAGTAAACTTCATTGCTTACGAGTTTGTACTTGATCATGTCATTCCCAGTCGATTTACTACATCATCATCATGCTAAACCTTGACTGTGCTACCTGGTCCTTATTCCCGGAGCACAACTTTCGGCGATGAACTAAGCTTTCATCAATTTTCTCGTCTTATCGTTTCACCTCGAACAACAAACTTGACCCCAATTTGTGTCATATCTGTGGCTCCAATAATCTTTTGCTGCATCCGTCCTTTTGCTTGATGCAGTCGCTGTTCAATTGCTTCTTCATGGATCCTCTCGACAACAAATTCTCATGATCATCATCAACATTTTGACTCCTTCCAGGATATCAATGGAATTCTTGAGGATAAGTACCATCCTCATTCCTTGGTAATTTGTGTTACCATTGAAAACATCCTTACCTTCTTTTCATCACAAACTTGTTCATGTTATGGATGCAACTTGCTATCCAGCTTATGTTATGTTCTACCTTGGAGTATTGTCGTCTTTTATGTCAAGAATGTAGCGAGAATTTCATCACCTAATAAGAATTCTTGATACAAGTGATACCTCTCGCCATCTCCGTTCATTCCTTGATCCCCGTGTTGATTCTAACCGAAAAACTGACAGTTGAACTATGACGTCCGAATTCAAAACTTCTAGCAACCCTATTACTTTGAAGTTAATGGTCGACAATTCATTATTAGACTATTAGTAATTGTATCACCATTCTAACATTGATCGTGCTACCGATGATGAGAACATGACTACCTTGGATACGACCAAAAATATTGCATACATGCATATTTGTCAGGTGATTTCTAATGCAAACTATTCAATAATCTATTTATGTTATCCAGAACAAAAATACTTCACACACTTTTGTGTTTTGTCTAATTGCAGGTGTATGGGACATTTGTACAATCCACATATGAAGATAAGGGAAAAGGAGAAGTTTATGTTGTGTTCAAAAAGTCCTCTCACGTCACTTTTGGGCCAAGAGAAGATAGAGTCCAAGTCTTTCACGTTCTG
>NC_053025.1:416707948-416728998 GCF_003073215.2 Triticum urartu
AGAGAGAGATTGGGAGACGATCGGAATCATGCCTAGGGCAATAATAAAATGGTTATTATTGTATTTCCTTGTTCATGATAATTGTCTATTTTTCATGCTATAATTATATTAACCGAAAACTGTAATACATGTGTGAATACATAGACCACAACATGTCCCTAGTAAGGCTCTAGTTGACTAGCTCGTTGATCAATAGATGGTCATGGTTTCCTGACCATGGACATTGGATGTCATTGATAACGAGATCACATCATTAGGAGAATGATGTGATGAACAAGACCCAATCTTAAGCGTAGCACAAGATCGTGTAGTTCATTTGCTAAAGCTTTTCTAATGTCAAGTATCATTTCCTTAGACCATGAAATTGTGCAACTCCCAGATACCGTAGGAATGCTTTGGGTGTACCAAACATCACAACGTAACTGGGTGGCTATAAAGGTGCACTACAGGTATCTCCAAAAGTGTCTGTTGGGTTGGCATGAATCGAGAGTCGGATTTGTCACTCCGTATGACGGAGAGGTATCACTGGGCCCACTCGGTAATGCATCATCATAATGAGCTCATTGTGACTAAGTAGTTGGTCACGGGATCATGCATTGGAACGAGTAAAGTGACTTGCCGGTAACGAGATTGAACGAGGTTATTGGGATACCGACGATCGAATCTCGGAAAGTAACATACCGATTGGACAAAGGGAATTGTATACAGAATTGATTGGAATCCCCCGAACATCCGTGGTTCAATCCGATGAGATCATCATGGGAACATGTGGGAGCCAATATGGTATTCCAGATCCCGCTATTGGTTATTGGCGGAGAGATGTCTCGGTCATGTCTGCATGGTTCCCGAACCCGTAGGGTCTACACACTTAAGGTTCGGTGACGCTAGAGTTGTTATGGGAAATAGTATGTGGTTACCGAAGGTTGTTCGGAATCCCGGATGAGATCCCGGACACGATGAGTTCTGGAATGGTCCGGAGGTGAAGATCGATATATTGGAGAAGGGTATTGGAGTCCGGAATTGTTCCCGGGGGTACCGGGTGACGACCAGCTGTTCCGAAAAGGGGTTTCGAGGCCCCGACAAGTGTTGGGGGGCCTTATGGGCCAAGGGGAAGGGGCACACCGGCCCACTAAGGGGTTGTGCGCCCCTCCCACCCCATCTCACGTAACCAGAGAAGGTGGGGGCGCCTCCCCTAGGGCAGCCTCCCCTCCTGGCTTGGGGGGCAAGTCTCCTAGGGGTGGGGGCGCCCAAAACCCATCTAGGGTTCCCTCCCTGGCCGCCGCCCCTCCCCTAGATGGGATCTGAAGGGACGCCCCCTCTCCCTTCTCCTATAAATAGTGGGGGTGGGAGGGCTGCCAGAAGACCTAGACCCTTCCCCTGGCGCAACCCCTTCCCCTCTCCCTACACCTCCTTCCTCCTCCTTGCAGCGCTTGGCGAAGCCCTGCAGGAGAACCACGAGCTCCATCACCACCAGCCGTCATGTGTCGGAGTTCTCCCTCAACTTCTCCTCTCCCCTTGCTGGATCAAGAAGGAGGAGACATTCCCCGGGCTGTACGTGTGTTGAATGCGGAGGCGCCGTTGTTCGGCGCTAAGATCGGAATCGACCGCGATCTGAAATCGCTGCATGTACACTCCACCAACTGCGTTCTTGCAACGCTTCCGCTTAGCGATCTTCAAGGGTGTGAAGATGCACTCTCTCTATTTCTCATTGCTAGTATCTCCTAGATTGATCTTGGTGACACGTAGGAAAATTTTGAATTATTGCTACGTTCCCAACATATCTTTTATGCATCTTATTTTGCTTAGTTGACGGTAGCATTATAAGATGAGCCCTCACTAAATTTCAAGGTATAAGTGTTCTCCCTGAGTATGCACCGTTGCTATAGTTCGTCGTGCCGAGACACCACGTGATGATCGGGTGTGATAAGCTCTACGTTCACATACAACGGGTGCAAGCCAGTTTTGCACATGCAGAATACTCGGGTTAAACTTGACGAGCCTAGCATATGCAGATATGGCCTCGGAACACTGAGACCGAAAGGTCGAACGTGAATCATATAGTAGATATGATCAACATAGAGATGTTCACCATTGAAAACTACTCCATCTCACGTGATGATCGGACATGGTTTAGTTGATATGGATGATGATCATTTAGATGACTAGAGGGATGTCTATCTAAGTGGGAGTTCTTAAGTAATATGATTAATTGAACTTTAATTTATCATGAACTTAGTCCTGATAGTTTTTGCATATCTATGTTGTTGTAGATCAATGGCCCGTGCTACCGTTCCCTTGAATTTTAATGCGTTCCTAGAGAAAGCTAAGTTGAAAGATGATGGTAGCAACTACACGGACTGGGTCTGTAACTTGAGGATTATCCTCATTGCTGCACAGAAGAATTACGTCCTGAAAGCACCGCTAGGTGAAAACCCGCTGCAGGAGCAACTCAGGACGTTATGAATGTCTAGCAGAGCAAAGCTGATGACTACTCGATAGTTCAGTGTGCCATGCTTTACGGCTTAGAATCGGGACTTCAAAGACGTTTTGAACGTCATGGAGCATATGAGATGTTCCAGGAGTTGAAGTTAATATTTCAAGCAAATGCCCGAGTTGAGAGATATGAAGTCTCCAACAAGTTCTACAGCTGCAAAATGGAGGAGAATAGTTCTGTCAGTGAACACATATCAGAATGTCTGGGTACCATAACCACTTGACTCAGCTGGGAGTTAATCTTCCTGATGATAGTGTCATTGACAGAGTTCTTCAATCACTGCCACCAAGCTATAAAGGCTTTTGATGAACTATAATATGCAAGGGATGGAAAAGACAATTCCCGAGCTCTTCGCAATGCTAAAGGCTGCGGAGGTAGAAATCAAGAAGGAGCATCAAGTGTTGATGGTTAACAAGACCACTAGTTTCAAGAAAAAGGGCAAAGGGAAGAAGGGGAACTTCAAGAAGAATAGCAAGCAAGTTGCTCTCAAGGGAAGAAGCCCAAGTCTGGACCTAAGCCTGAAAACTGAGTGCTTCTACTGCAAAGGGACTGGTCACTGGAAGCGGAACTGCCCCAAGTATTTGGCGGATAAGAAGGATGGCAAAGTGAAAGGTATATTTGATATACATGTTATTGATGTGTACCTTACTAATGCTCGTAGTAGCGCCTGGGTATTTGATACTGGTTCTGTTGCTCATATTTGCAACTCGAAATAGGGGCTACAGATTAAACGAAGATTGGCTAAGGACGAGGTGACGATGCGTGTCGGAAATGGTTCCAAGGTCGATGTGATCGCCGTCGGCATGCTACCTCTACATCTACCTTCGGGATTAGTTTTAGACCTGAATAATTTTTATTTGGTGCCAGCGTTGAGCATGAACATTATATCTGGATCTTGTTTGATGCGAGACGGTTATTCATTTAAATCAGAGAATAATGGTTGTTCTATTTATATGAGTAATATCTTTTATGGTCATGCACCCTTGATGAGTGGTCTATTTTGTTGAATCTCGATTGTAGTGATACACATATTCATAATATTGAAGCCAAAAGATGCAAAGTTAATAATGATAGTGCAACTTATTTGTGGCACTGCCGTTTAGGTCATATTGGTGTAAAGCGCATGAAGAAACTCCATATTGATGGACTTTTGGAATCACTTGATTATGAATCACTTGATGCTTGCGAACCATGCCTCATGGGCAAGATGACTAAGACTCCGTTCTCCGGAACAATGGAGCAAGCCACAGACTTATTGGAAATAATACATACTAATGTATGTGGTCCAACGAGTGTTGAGGCTCGCGACGGGTATTGATGTCTACTACGCAACTTTGTTCTTGTAGACTCATGTTGGGCCTCCAAGCGTAGAGTTTTGTAGGACAGTAGCAATTTTCCCTCAAGTGGATGACCTAAGGTTTAGCAATCCGTGGGAGGCGTAGGATGAAGATGGTCTCTCTCAAACAACCCTACTACCAAATACAAGAAATCTCTTGTGTTGCCAACAAACCTAATACAATGGCAAATTGTATAGGTGCACTAGTTCGGCGAAGAGATGGTGATAAAAGTGTAATATTGATGGTAGAAATATATTTTTATAATCTGAATAAATAAAAACAGCAAGGTAGCAAATAGTAAACGGGCACAAAAACGGTATTGCAATGCTTGAAAATGAGGCCTAGGGTCCGTACTTTCGCTAGTGCAATCTCTCAACAGTGCTAATATAATTGGATCATATAACCGTCCCTCAACGTGCAACGAAGAATCACTCCAAAGTTCCTATCTAGCGGAGAACATAAGACGAATTGTTTGTAGGGTACGAAACCACCTCAAAGCTATTCTTTCCGATCAATCTATCCTAGAGTTCGTACTAAAATAACACGAAGCTATTCTTTCTGATCGATCTAACCAAGAGTTCGTACTAAAATAACACCAAAGCAAATTCAGATTCATAATATTCAATCCAACACAAAGAACTTCAAAGAGTGCCCCAAGATTTCTACCGGAGAAACAAAGACAAGAACGTGCATCAACCCCTATGCATAGATTACCCCAATGTCACCTCGGGAATCGCGAGTTGAGTGCCAAAACATATATCAAGTGAATCAATACGATACCCCATTGTCACCACGAGTATTCAATTGCAAGACATATATCAAGTGTTCTCAAATCCATAAAAGTATTCAATCGATAACAACGAAATCTCAAAGGGAAAAACTCAATTCATCACAACAAGATAGAGAGGGGAAAACACCATATGATCCGACTATATTAACAAAGCCCGTGATACATCAAGATCGTGACATCTCAAGAACATGAGAGAGAGAGATAAAACACATAGCTACTGGTACAAACCCTCAGCCCCGAGGGTGGACTACTCCCTCCTCATTGTGGTGGCCGTCGGGATGATGAAGATGGCCACCGGAGATGATTCCCCCCTCCGGCAGGGTGCCAGGCATGGTCTAGATTGGTTTTCGGTGGCTACAGAGCCTTGCGGCGGCGGAACTTCTGATCTAGGTTAACCCTTGATGGTTTCTCTATTTATAGGATTTTTTGGCGTTGGTTTCACGCTAAGATGGGCCTCGAGGTGAGCACAACCCACCGGGGCAAGCCAGGCCCACCAGGCTGCCCTGGTGGGTTGTGCCCTCCTCGTGGCTCTTCTGGCCCTCCCACGAAGCTTCGGGGGTCTCTTTTGTTCAAAAAATCGTCAAAAAGTTTCAGCTCATTTGGAGAAGTTTCATTTCTGCACAAAAAACATCACCACGGTAGTTGTGCTGAATACAGCGTCAGTCCAGGTTAGTTCCATGCAAATCATACCAAAACCATGTAAAATTGTTGTAAACATGGCATGAATACTTCATAAATTATATATACGTTGGAGACGTATCAGCATCCCCAAGCTTAATTCCTACTCGTCCTCGAGTAGGTAAATGATAAAAGAAATAACTTATGAAGTGTGAATGCTAGCAAAGTGCATAAGTTTGATCAATGATAGTTTCAATCACTTTTCCTAGCATCATAACAGCAACTCTTTCTCATAAAACTTATCATGATAAAGTAGCAATTTAAGACGGATTTTTTTTTGTGGAATGCTACCTATCATATTCATCATATACTCTTTTTTTTTAGCAGCATGGACATTTGGACTTGAATGATTCAAAGTAATAGTCTATAATTTGACATGAGGACATCAATACTCAAGCATATCACCAAGAAACCATGTCTTTCAAAATATCAATGCTAAAATAAGTTATCCCTAGCCCATCATGCTCAATCATTGATCCATTCATGAAACACACTCGCATATTAACTACACCCAATGCTCAAGTACGATCATAGTGCCCCCTAGTTTGGTGCTTTATAAGAGAAGATGGAGACTCAAATTCAAAATAAAAATTGCATAAAGTAAAAGAAAGGCCCTTCGCAGAGGGAAGTAGGGATTTGTAGAGGTGCCAGAGCTCAAAGCGAAAATTGAGAGATAAAAACATTTTGAGAGGCATACTTTTCCCACCAAGAAAACGACTTAGAGCTCCCAACACTTTCCATGCTAGATATATCATAGGCGGTTCCCAAACAGAAAATAAAGTTTATTCCTTTTTCCACCATACTTTCACTTTCCATGGCTAACCGTATCCACGGGCGCCCTCCATACCAACACTTTCCAAGGAATTTATTATTTGACAACATAAAGTAAATTCATTTTTCATTTCGGGACTGGGCATCCCTAATACCTTTGCCTTACTCTCGTGCAATGACAAGTGAATAAACACTCATCGTGAGAATAACACATCTAGCATGGAAAATATTGGCCACCCCTCACCGCCTCGCGAGCGTACGAGCACACAAAAGAGAAATTTATTTTGAAAATTAGAGATGGCACATACAAATTTGCTTAGAACGAGAAAAGAATACCGCATATAGGTAGGTATAGTGGACTCATGTGGCAAAACTGGTTTAAAGGATTTTGGATGCACAAGTAGTGATCATACTTAGTGCAAAATGAAGGCTAGCAAAAGATTGAGAAGCGACCAACCAAGAAACGAATAATCTCATAAGAGAGCATTGAGCATAATTAACACCGAATAATGCACCACAAGTAGGATGTAATTTCATTGCACAACTATTGACTTTCGTGCTTGCATAGGGAATCACAAACCTTAACACCAATATTCTTACTAAAGCATAATTACTCACCAACATGACTCACATATCACTATCATCATATCTCAAAACTATTACAAAGAATCAAGTTTATTTTGTCCAATGATCTTCATGAAAGTTTTTATTATATCCTTCTTGGATATCTATCACTTTGGAACTAATTTTCATGTGTTGCTTTTGATAAGCTCAAACAAATATAAGTGAAGATCATGAGCATAATATTTCTTTCTCTCAAATTAATTTAAGTGAAACAAGAGAGAATTTCTTGAAATTTTACTTACTCTCAAATAAATCAAGTGAAGCAAGAGATCATTTCTTAAAAAATACTAAAGCACACCATGCTCAAAAAGATATAAGTGAAGCACTAGAGCAAATGACAAGCTAGTCCAAAAAGATATAAGTGAAGATCAAGCGAGTAGTTAAGTAAATAGGTAGCTATTTGAGGACTCTCTCTTATTCAAAAAGTTTCAGATCTAAGCATATTATTAAAACATCAAGCAAAATAAAATAAAATGGCATTCCAAGAATAGCACACATCATGTGAAGAAGCAAAAACTTAGGCTCAACCGATACTAACCGATAATTGTTGAAGAAGAAAGGTGGGATGCCTACCGGGGCATCCCCAAGCTTAGATGCTTGAGACTTCTTGAAATATTATCTTGGGTGCCTTGGGCATCCCCATTCAAAAACTTCATCCACACAAAACTCAACAAGAACTCGTGAGATAAGTTAGTATAAACCAATGCAAAAACCTTATCATTCTCCACTATAGCAACTCACTAAAATTATTATTCAACATTGCATACTAAATGACTCTTCATATTGAATACTCCTATCCTCAAATAGAATCATTAAACAAGCAAAAATAACAGCAATCTGCCAAAACAGTATTGTCTGTAAAGAATGCAAGAGTATCAATACTTACCTAACTCCAAAAGTTATGAAAAATTTCCACACTGTAGAAAATTTATCAGAACTCATTTTGCAAACAATTTCAACATTTTATCACATTCTGACTTTTCTAGGGAATTTTTGCAACAATGGTAAACTTTCTGTTTTCAAACAGCAACATGTAGACCTGTAAAATAAGCATAGTAAAGGCTATCAATGCCACTTTTATTGAAATAAAAGATGCAAAACATTATTATAAATAACATCAAACAAATATTAACAAAATAAAATGATGCTCCAAGCAAAACACAAATCATGTGACGAATGAAAACATAGCTCCAAGTGAGGTTACCGATAATGTTGGAGACGAAAGAGGGGATGCCTTCCGGGGCATCCCCAATCTTAGTTGTTTTGATCTTCCTTGGATATTGACTTCACTACAAAAAAAATACACTTCTGTGATGATACGTGTTTGTCACAGTAGGTCGCTTTTTTTGTCATGCATGTACATCCATGACAAATTTATGACAGAATCAAGACCTGTGCTGTCGTAGAAGTTTTCCATGACATTACCAAAATTATCATCACGGAAGTGTCCACTTCCATGACAATAAATCACGCGTCACAGAAGTGCTTTCGTCAAGGGTGACCGACACGTGGCATCCACCGTAACGGAACGCCGTTAAGCTATCGGGTCGGGTTTTGGATCCGATAACCCGTTAACAGCCACGACCAATGGGGATTTTCCATGTGTAAAATCATCATTGGCTGGAGGAGACACGTGTCAACTCATCCAATGGGCGAGACGCGCCTATGATATGTTGACACGTGGACCGGCCCATCAAGTTTAAATGGGCCGGCCCAACTGAAGGCCCACAAGATTTTGCGGACCATAATGGGCCGGCCCAGCTAAAGGCCCACGAGATTTTGCGGACCATAATGGGCTGGCCCAGCTAAAGGCCCACAAGATTTTGCGGGCCATAATGGGCCGGCCCAGGTAAAGGCCCATAAGATTTTTGTGTGCCGTAATGGGCCGGCCCAGGTAAAGGCCCACAAGATTCTTGCGGATCATAATGGGCCGGCCCAGCTAAAGGCCCACGAGATTTTGCGCCGACATTAATGGGCCGGCCCAGCTGTAGGCCCACAAGATTTTGAGTACCCTAGTAGGCCGGCCCATTAACTGCCTGCCATGTTTTGGGCCAAATGCCGGCCCATATTTGATCCGGTCCATTAATGGCCTGCCATGCTCCGGGCCTAATAGTGGCCCATATGAGATCCGGCCCGTTAAAGGCCTACCACGTTCTGGGCCAAATTACGGCCCAGATCAGGTCCGGCCCTTTAAGAGGCTTTGGGCTCAATTATGGCCCATATCAGATTCGGCCCGTCAACTGGACACTATGCTTTTGGGCCCACTTGCTAAAGGCCCACTTAGTAATTCGGCCTGATATTAGTTTTGGCCTGTTAAGGGCCCATTTAACATTTCGGCCCTATATTAATTTCAGCCTGTTAAAAGCCATCATATAGTTGGGCCTAACTACGGCCCGGTTTGCATCCGGCCTGCTCGCAGCCGATATCTGATTGGGCCAAACAAGGACCGAGACAATTTTTCGGCCTGTTAAAAGCCCGTGATTTGATTCACACAATCATGGGCCAGGGTTCATTTCGGGCTGCTGCCGGCCCGTGAGCTGATCGGCACGTTTCAGGCCCAACCTACATCGTGATTGCATGACGGCCCGATTATGTACCGTAATTTTACGGTTTGTCCGGTTTACTGCGAAGACATGATATATATACAGTAAGATAACTGCAGCATCATGAATAAGAAAAAACCTAGACTATAAAATAAATAAATTACGACATATTACATCCACTGGGCATCAAAGTTCGCCACTATGATAATAAAGCACAAGCAAACAGCAGATTACATACACTGGGCATCAAAGATCGCCACCAGTGCAAATAAACACGCCGACAAAATAATATACAAAACCGCCAGCACTTCAATAGAGTTCAAGAAAGGTTAGCCCTACTCAGGAGCTGCAGCGCAAGCAGCTGAGCAAGCTGATGAGACTCCGCTTGTTTTACACTTATATCCTCCTCACTCTGAAATATAAACACACAGACAAATGACATGTTTTGCACATAAAAGTATCAGTGCTGACAATTCATCACATTTCTTACTGACGAATAAAGTGACACAGTTTAAATTTGCATTAACACAATATGGTATTGTTCAGGTCAAGACATGGCAGGAAATGACATTGTGAAGGAGTTGGCAGCTTCACGACACCACTGGATTACAGATCAAGAACTCATAAGTATCAATGGTTAGTGTGCTGTCAATTTATACCATTTCAGATTGGCAAATAAAGAGACGGTTTAAATAATAGTAGAATGATATGACATTGTTCATAGTTAAGACATTGCAGAATATGACATTGTGCTGTAGTGGGTAGGTTCACCACACCACTGGATTACAGATGAAGAACAGAAGCATACATGCAGTGCAAAAGAAGATCACTTGCTCTGTATAGTTTAATTTACATGGTATGAAGAAGGAACTTGGTTGTACAACTGAAAACTTAAATTGAGAAAGGACTGAACTTTTGTTTATGAACTACATATAATAAACTTTAAACAAGCAATTTGATGCAAACACCAAAAATAAACAGCTATTGCAGTCATGCCTAACCAAATATATACAACAAAGTTTGAAGGCTTGAGATGGACAAACTTACATTATTGGTGAAGACAGGCTCTATAAAGGCCTTGTCCATGCTGATGGGGGGGGGGCAATTCAAGAAGTTTACCACAGAATCTTCTTCAAAAGCATTGCCTTTATTCTACATTTTGTTAAGAGTAAATATAGATGTGATAATATACGAAAAAATGGAGAATATTTAAGATAAGATGAAGAGTGATGCTACATAACCAAGTAGCTATAAATGTAAGTGCAGCGATACAGGCAAAAGGTACAGCCAAGAGCAATGCACAGCTAAACTTCTTCAGTACCAACCTTATGGTAAGAGTAAATATAGATCTGATGTGTAGAAAATGGAGGGCAAAGGAAAATAAGCTGCAGAGTGATGGTACATGAACAACTACCTGTCATTATAAGTACACTGATAAAGGACATCATGTACTTACAAGAACAATGCAGAGCTAAAAAACATTGGCATTGGATATATTCTACACTAATGTAACCATTCATACAGATCAGATAATTTGGAGCGAACAATTGATAAGCAAGCTATCATGCATACTGCTGTCACATAATGAACCAGGTATGTATGCAAGTACAGTGATACAGGACAACAGGTACTAACAAGAGCAAAGCAGCGGGCAGCATATTTGCGATATCCTGTCGTTCTTGTCAAACCGGAATTCTTCTTCGAGCAGATTTCCTGCAAAAAAGATCCGTAAGGCACATGCGGAAAAGTAGAAGTTCAAATTGTCATGTGATTTCATAGACAGTACCTCATCCTGGGAACGAGACCAGTGCATAACAAGGTTTTTCCATTCAATGTCTTCTAAATTTAGCACAGGAGACTTCACCGGAGATTCGTTTATAGACTTGCCATCAAAGTGTGATTTCCTCAGGTAACACCGATACTACTGCAATGCTTCCTTGAAAAGCACAAGCAAGCTTTGCTCGTCATGACTATCCAGATTGACCCTCTCCTAGTTACAACAATGTAATGTAAATCATTGATGTGTTCAATCAGCAGAAAACAGGAAAATAATAACCAGGAATAATAGCACTTACACGTAAGTTGGACAGGAAGATGTGAAAATGGTGTTTGTCTTCACAATAATCTTCCCATGATGGGAATATATGCACGTAGTCCCTAACAACATTGAAAGCATTGTCTTATAAACTGGGAATAAATGGAATGGGGTTCCAATCTGCAGGAATTGGCCGTCTCTACAGTTGGGATAGGTCTTCGGCCGGTGGACTTGCTGTACTTTTTGCTGGAGTGGGATTTTTCTGTGGTACAGCTGGTGCTATGGCAAATGAAATCGGTATACCTTTTGCTGGAGTGCAGGTCCTGTGTGGTGGGGCTAGTGGTGTGGCCAGTGAAGTATGGGTACAGTCTGCTGGAGTCGGTCCTACGTTTTGTGTCACTGGTTGTACAACCAATATAAGTGGGGTGCTGTCTGATTTCTCCGGCACCACCACGTTTTTCAAGGACTTTGCTGGTGCTCCTTCAGGTTCGGCAATCACCCTCTTCCTTTTTGATGTCTGATGCACAAGAACAGCTTTTGAGTGGAAAAACATGGTAGGATGACAGATGGAATATATATTTATAATGGATGGGCATGGCATCTCGACATATATGATGAGTAAACTAAGCAGATGGCGGTGCAACAAAGTAGAAGAAATGCAAGACAACATATGCAAGATACACGCAATCAATAAAACCTTGCCAAATTAGAACAGGCACCTTGATGGGTGAACATGACAGGCCATCTGCCTTTGACTCCTTGAGGTTAGAATAGTCATTAGGATGATATTCTGAACAAGAATCAACAGGTGGGGAGCGTACGAGTTTCATTGCTTCCAGAATGGCACTCAGTGCCTTGCTGCCAATTTTGTAAGTCATTGCAGTGTTCCACAATATTCTTCTGATGTGCGGATTCTGATATTCACTGTAATTGCGTATAATATCTGAGAACCATGAAAACATAAATAGTTGTGATATTATCTTTGTAATGCAGATGATATTCTAATATAGGGGCGCCCCTGTAAACACTTGTGTGCTATCACTGGATTCTGATGAGAGAGCTCATGTGTGTTGTACTATGGTGCATGCATTTATATAATCTGGCTCAAGAACACAAAAAAATAGGCTCCATAAGTAAGGATAGCTGGCAGATGATAGGTTCATAATATACTATATAGAGATTTTATTGCCAAACCATGATAACAAGAGCACACAGCAACTAGGCAGATCTTAGTGAACATAACAGGGGTACACCATAACCAGGATATATACATCGGGAAAGTGGAACTGGCTGGAAATTACGGTGTTGTATTGCCGCTAGTAATTGAAAGCCTATTGATCACGTACAAGCCAGCTCTATCAGCTGTTGACTGCAGATGTCCCTGCTCCCATTCCTGACAAGGAACCTACTATGCTTCCCATACAGAACACGCACGGGCCGCCGGCCGAACCACCGGCCCCACCGCCTGTGTTCCTCCGCCCCCCCCACCCCCGCCCCCACCCGCGTCGAGTTTTCTTCGTTCGACGAGGCCCCACCACCGCCCCCACAACCACCGTCCCCACCCGAGCCCCTTCGATCGCACCGGCGAACTCCGGCGAGCTCTGAAAAATCGACTGACCCAATTTTGAAATTTAGTCTACTGTGATTTAACTAGTGTGGAATATAAAAGGGGAAAACCATGAGCATTGCGAGTATGGTGTTGAGCGTGCCATGGCGGATCTGAAGGTGCAAACCGGACAAAGGCAACTTCGCAACCAAGACAAGAAATCGGAGTAAAGCAGTGGTGATCTATTTTCTTGCTGCGATAAATAAGTTGAGCAGATACGAAAGAGTACCGCCTCTGGTGCGGCGCCGTGTACGCATCTGCTGAGAATTTGACGGTGCTGCGGTAGTGATGGCTGTCGACGGTGTGGAAGCAGATCTAGGAGGGTAGACGGTGGCGGCGGGGCGCGGTGGACGAGACGGTCGTAGGAGCGGCGCCGGCAAGGTGGACGACGGCGGGGATGAAGCGAGAGGACGGGATGCAAGGATCCCGGTCCGAAGCCGTGGATGAGAGAGGTCGATCTCTTGTAATGGACGGCGCGTCGGGGTATCAGCTCTGGCATGGTGGAGGAGGACGGCGGTGGATGGGGTGGCGGACGGAGGAGGGTGGGGTGGAGAGGGTGTTTTGGCGCCCACGGAGTACGGAATGGGGAAAAGGGAGGTAGAGAGGAAGGGGGGAACCATGTATTCAGGGTGCGCTTGTCTCAAATGCGAGGAAATTTACAAACTTAGCCCCCGTTTCAAATTTCTACTACATCACAGCAACACTAGTCGGTCGGGGATAGGACGGTAATCTCGCATACACCGAATATTTGCCGACGAGAGTTTGTTTTTGGCGCCCACCGTGTATGAATATGAATCGGGGTGAGAGGCGGTTACGTCACGTTTGGGTGAAATTACAAACCTACCCCTATCGAAACCTATAGAAATCCAGCATATAGGCTTTGCGTGGCAGGGATAGGCAGTAGTGATTTCCATCTCGCAGATTTTGGTTTCGAGCGGTTACTGCGACTTTCCCCGCTTCATTCAAATTTTGCAGAGTGCACGTTTACCGTGCCAACTCAATTTGAATCATGTTTGTATTCTTTTTTCGGGCGGGATACATTTTCAATTGGAATTACATTCTATATACATCATTTTTTTATATATACTTTCAAAAGCACAACAAAGAATTCTGCTCCTTTATATGTATAATATGATTTACAAATACAACGATCTCGAAATCTAAGGTTGAATTCGAAAAAATTAACCAAATTATGTTCTACTAAAATGTATGGATCAGTAATATCTACATATTAAATAACATAGATGTGCGTGAATTCATATGAGTATGCATGTTTGATAGATCAATTTTGGTTCGAGTATGGATTACATGTATCATCATCTCGAATTCAAATATTTGAATCCCTTTTTTCTCACTCCTTTCACGCCCATCTCTCTCGCATGGATGCTCCTTCAAGTAGCTATCACTCTCTTTTCTCCAGCTCACCTGCACGCTCACTTCATGTTTCTCCTATCCTCGCAAACATGGTCTCTCGACGTCTCCCTTGAGAAGTGTCACACTCTCCCTATCATTATACATTACACGGTTTCATTATCTCTCACGTCTCTACTGTTCTCTGGTGTCACTCGGTACCTAAGCTTTCTTTTTCACCGCCACACACACAATCTCCACTCGTCTTTCACTTTGTCTTTCTCTGTGGGATTCTCTCACACACCCTATATGTCTCTACATATGACTCGTACCACTAAAATTACTCTCTCTCTATCTCTCCTGTAGACACAACATTTGTTGCGGTCTCCTTTTCGTCTCCATCCCAGACTGACATTATTCATTTGTTTACCGATCAGACAACCCCGACTACCGTCTCCTCTCTCTCTCTCTCTCACAGGACACACACACACAACTCCTGCTTCCACTCCCCTTCCCGACTACCGTCTCTACTCACACACACAAAACTCTCGCTTTCGCACCCTGACTCATATTTCTCTCACAAACATTTATCGACTAGCTAGCCTCTAGATAGGTTTATACACCAGCACACTCGTGCTTCCACCCTTGCATACATGTCTCTCTCCCGCTCCTTGTATCTATGTAGATTTTTCTTCCCTTCTTGAGACACGCCCTCTCGGATCATAGCACACACACACTATCGCCTCATTTTAAGCTGATACCTATCGCACACACACTCCTTGTGTCTTTGTCACAACATGCACTCCGTCCTCCTCCACTCGCCCCTCTCTCTCACACACACATGGGCTTTTTGCAACAACTAGCAAGATGCCCATGCGTTGCACGGAACATCAAGATGCATTTGTATGAGTAGTTTATCTTGTGGGGGAAAAGGATGAACTGAGGGAAGGCCTTATTTGACAAATGTGGAGAGGGGTGTGGGTATCTTTTTGCAAAATTGCCATAGTTTCCTTCCTATCCGTCAGATATAGATCAGACGGCCTATATTGTAGGATGGCAGACACACGATGTCATCACCGACAATGCTTATTATAAGAGTAGGATAAAAAAATAGAGTTGGTGATGAATGGTGGTGCCATCCTGAAATGTAGGTCGTCTGATTTTATTCTGACGGATAGGAAGGAAAATATGGCAATTTACCCACACTCTTAACCACATTTGCAGATAGGCCTTCCCTCGTTCATCCTTTCTCCCACAAGATCTTGATGTTCCGTGCAACGCACGGGCATCTTGCTAGTAAGAGTAGAAATTAGAACATATACCCACTTCTCGAATCTTGAAACCAACAACATTCCTCCCTTATCTCATCAAAACCGCCAAAGGAATATATTTTGAGTGAAAACATAACATATTTTTAGTGATATACGTATTTCAAAGCTAGACTTTTTTCTATCAAATCGTGAATTATGTATTAATCCAGTGGCGGAGACAGGCCTGGGGCCAGCTAGGGGCTATAGCCCAGGCCTAGAAACAACTTCTTTGTAATTTCTTCATGCAAAGCATAGAAAATCATAGAAGTTTATCACTCAACATAGCACAGCCCTAGGCGTAATCTGGCATCTAGCTCCGCCTGTATTAATCTACTTTGATCGTGTGGGCAACGCATTGGCACATTGCTAGTAGTTACTATATTTTTGGACACCAGACAAACGGTGGAGTACATATACGAAGAGAAGAGGCGCATGCACGTAGTCGGCCTCTCGCTGTCTCACACACATGAGTGTTACATAAAGGCGACGTTAACAAATAAACCCTAAAACCCTAGGGGCACGATTCCTGCATTCGCGGGTACCGGGTACGTGGTGGAGCACCTTTGTAGGAATAGTCAGCTCGCGTGATAATTTGATCCGTAGTAGTTGATGGTCGGGACCACAGGTGAACAACTTGGAGCGTGGTGGCTCGCCAGTTGCCACAGATCGAGTAGCCACGTTTAAAATATCGTTTTTAGCGGGGTTAAGAGTTCCGATTTTCAATGGCGCATTATAAGTAGTAAGTAGTTTTTAGAACGATTGGTATGGAGCGAAAATGGAATTCATAGTACTACGTACCTCCTTGGCGTATGGTTGTATGGTTTGTTTTTTTTCGATGGAGGTTGTATGGGTTTATGTTGCGAGATGTTGAACCTGGTAGTTCTAGGGCAAATACTATGGTTTAGATTTAGATGCTGGTTTTCTTTAATGAAAATTGGAAGGGGAAACCCTTCTTCGATTAAAAAAACTACTACCTCCATTCTAGTTTACTAGTCCACATCATACTTTGGGTCAAAGTTTGTCCACGAACTTTACCTGTAAAATGTGAATGGAAAACGAGACTTTGTTATACCCAAACAAAAAACGACTGGAGGGAGTGATTGCTCTGACACGGACGCGACCTCTCATAGCGCAGGCATTGAACCGGCGCGCCGGCCAAGAGGGCCGCACTCGCTGCAGGCCCGGCTGAGCACGCCTCCTCACCGCGTGCAACCAGCTTAAGACTGCCCCGCCTGCCTTCATTGAATCCGCGCGTGTGCCGGCAACACGTCCTTCCGCGAGCCAGCAGGCATTTTAGAACACAAAAAATGACTAAAATATAATTAATTTACGCATGTCTTGACTTGTTGTGCTCGCACTGTAGCAGGAACTAGTAGAGGATTTTCTTTATTTATAACTCTCCTCACATTTTTTTGGCTTTGAAGTGAATCATGGTTGTGGACATTATGTATGAATGTGCAGATATCTGTGAACATGAGTTTGATGTGGAAGTTGAACTTGGAATGTGCGGGCTTGCGCGTGAACTATACCATGTCCAATGCTTCGTCTGTTATTGTTTGGAAAGTAATTGCTGTTATTACATGACCCGAAAAAATACATTTTGTGCCACATTAGTAGATGCACGGACATCACAACAGGTATGCTGATTGGATAAACATTTGAACCTAGCTATTATCAAGGAAATTTTGTATTGACAACAGTTTTAGATAGCAGGAGACGCCTAGCCTGCTCTGCCTCTACTAGCTTATTTCTGGCTTCTTCCATCTCTTCTTTGGCTTGGGTGAAGAGAGCATCTGATTGCTCTTTTCGCTTCTTCAGGAACTCAACTACATTCTCAAGGGCTGCTGCATGCTTTCTTTCAGCCTTTACTAATGCCACGAGGACACGAACAACTGACGACTCCACCTGGCTTGTGTGTAATCCAGCATCATCTGGGAATTTGCACCTTGTGTCTAATCCAGCATCATTAGGGAACTGGCACCTTGTGTGTAATCCAGCCTCATTTTGGAAACATGATCTCGAGGTTGACCATACTTCCCTCCTCGCAGGAACTACATCCTGACATGAAGTTACTTCTTTTTTAGATCAATACTCAGAGCAACCTAGATCCATTTAGTAGAAGCCAGATAAACAGAACTCGGAGAAGTGAATTCAAAAGGAAAAAATAAATAAAAACAGACTACAAGGTGAGAACACCCACTTCCTACATCAAGCTAAAAACGAAAGCATTAGGACGATTAAGACTCTTCTTATTACACATCGAAGAACACCACGCTTAAGAGAAACAGAAACTACAACATATACACATCGAAAGAACATGAGGCTACACGAAAGTAATTGAAAGGGTGTTGAGGGAGTCCTGGATTAGGGGGTGTTCGGGTAGCCGGACTATACCTTCGGCCGGACTCCTGGACTATGAAGATACAAGATTGAAGACTTCGTCCCGTGTCCAGATGGGACTTTCCTTGGCGTGGAAGGCAAGCTTGGTGATGCGGATATTCAAGATCTCCTACCATTGTAACCGACTCTATGTAACCCTAACCCTATCCGGTGTCTATATAAACCGGAGGGTTGTAGTCCGTAGGCAATCAACTCCATACACAACAATCATACCATAGGCTAGCTTCTAGGGTTTAGCCTCCTTGATCTCGTGGTAGATCTACTCTTGTACTACCCATATCATCAATATTAATCAAGCAGGAGTAGGGTATTACCTCCATCGAGAGGGCCCGAACCTGGGTAAAAACATCGTGTCCCTTGTCTCCTGTTACCATCCGGCCTTGACGCACAGTTCGGGACCCCCTACCCGAGATCCGCCGGTTTTGACACCGACATTGGTGCTTTCATTGAGAGTTCCTCTGTGTCGTCGCCTTTAGGCCCGATGGCTCCTTTGATCATCAACAACGATGCGTCCAGGGTGAGACTTTTCTCCGGACAGATCTTCGTCTTCGGCGGCTTCGCTCTGCGGGCCAATTCGCTCGGCCACCTGGAGCAGATCGAAAGCTACGCCCCTGGCCATCAGGTCAGGTTTGGAAGCCTAAACTACACGGCTGACATCCACGGGACTTGATCTTCGACGGATTCGAGCCACAGCCAAGCGCGCCGCACTATCTCGATGGGCATGATATAGCTCTGCCGCCGAACAGCGCCTTGGAGGCCGCATACGCATCGGTTTCGACCATTGATTCGGAGCCTACTGCGCCGATCGAGGATCAGCGGTTGGACGCTGCCTCAGGGGCTGCGATCTCAGAGGCGATCGAGCCGAACGCTAGCCCCGCACTCTGCACGACCCGTGGACTCCGAGGATCCGGACTCCTCCCGGACTCCGAACCCCCCGCGCCCCTGCCATTCGAATCCGATTGGGCGCCGATAATGAGTTCACCGCCGCAGACATCTTTCAGCATTCGCCTTTTTGGCGACATCCTGAATTCTCTTAAGTCTCTCTCTTTATCAGGAGAGCCTGGGCCGGACTACGGTCAGCGAGGGTGGAATACGGACGATGAGGAAATTCAAAGCCCACCCACCACCCACTTTGTAGCCACTGTCGACGATCTAACCGACATGCTTGACTTCAGCTCCGAAGACATCGACGGCATGGACGACGATGTAGGAGACGAACAGGAACCAGCACCTGTAGGGCGCTGAAGGCCACCTCCGTCATAATGACATATATATGGTGGACACTCCAAAAGATGGAGATGGCGATGGAACAGTGGGGGATGACCCCCCAAGAAACAGCCAAAGCGCCGGCGTCAGCGGCGCCGCTCTAAATCCCGCCAAAGAAAAAAGGTGATTCCGCACGGGAGATAATACTACCCCGGATAGCGCCGAAGAAACCCCACCTCAAGCAAGAATTGCGGCACAGGAAGATGGAGGAAGCCAGCCCTCATGAGAGAGCGGCAAACGAGAGGTCGAGGATGATAACTATAGCCCTCCCTACAGACGAGGCAAGCCTCGATGACGACGAATTCGTCATACCCATCAGACCCCGCCGAACAAAAAGCGTTTTTAAACGCAGGCTTTTAGCCACGGCAAGCAGCCTCAAGAAAAAGCAGCAACAGCTTTAGAAGCTGCCCAGATTTGCTAGCTAGCTGACAGATGGACTGAAAAGTCCTTGCGGCCGAAAGAGTATAAACTCGAACGCCCCTCCAAGAGTTACCCGAAGCGCAGGCCACTACCCCGATCAGAGGAGGAAGCACCTACATCACCAATGCATGACATGGCAGACCGGCCACCTGGCCGCGACAGAGAGGCCTCTCGGCCCTCCACCCAAGCCATGCCCCGACGCCGCTCAACTAAGGCACGGGAAAATGCGCCCGACCTGCGAGACATACTAGAGGACAAGGCAAGATAGACAAGATCGATCTACGGATCGCGCAGGCGCCCTACGGCATGTGACAATGATCTTCACGCCGGATACAACAAATCCGGCCGGGCCAAACACAACAGACATAGCTCTTCTGAGCTGCGTCGTGATATAGCCCAGTACAGAGGCGCCGCACACCCGCTATGCTTCACGAATGAAGTAATGGATCATAAAATCCCAGAGGGCTTTAAACCCGTAAACATCGAATCATACGATGGCACCACAGACCCGGCGGTATGGATTGAGGATTATCTCCTTCACATCCACATGGCACGCGGCGATGATCTACACGCCATCAAGTACCTCCTACTCAAACTTAAAGGACCGGCCCGGCACTGGCTTAACAGCTTGCCAGCAGACTCAATCAGTTCTTGGGAGGACCTGGAAGCCGCATTCCTCGACAACTTCCAGGGCACTTACGTGCGACCGCCGGATGCCGACGACTTAAGCCACATAATTCAGCAGCCAGAAGAATCAGCTAGACAATTCTGGACACGGTTCCTAACAAAGAAAAACCAGATAGTCGACTGTCCGGACGCAGAGGCCCTAGCAGCCTTCAAGCATAACATCCGCGACGAGTGGCTTGTCCGGCACCTGGGACAGGAAAAGCCGAAATCCATGGCAGCCCTCACGACACTCATGACCCGCTTTTGCGCGGGTGAAGACAGCTGGCTAGCTCGCAGTAACAACTTATCAAAGAACCCTGGTAATTCGGATACCAAGGACAAAAGTGGCAGGACACGTCGGAACAACCAAAAACGCCGCGTTAACAGCGACAGCAATGAAGACACGGCAGTCAACGCCGGATTCAGGGGCTATAAATCCGGTCAGCGAAAAAGCCATTCAAAAAGAATACTCAGGGCCCGTCCAGTTTGGACCGAATACTCGATCGCTTGTGCCAGATACATGGCACCCCCGAAAGGCCAGCCAATCACACTAACAGGGATTGTTGGGTGTTCAAGCAGGCAGGCAAGTTAAGGGCCGAAAACAGAGACAAGGGGCTGCACAGCGACGACGAGGAGCCCAAGCCGCCGAACAACAATGGACAGAAGGGCTTTCCCCCACAAGTGTGGACGGTGAACATGATATACGCAACCCACATTCCCAAGCGGGAGCGGAAGCGTGCGCTACGGGACATATACGCGA
>NC_053025.1:416729998-416751040 GCF_003073215.2 Triticum urartu
GGGGGGGGGGGGGGGGGGGGGGGGGTTGATCTGTTTTTTTTAGGAGGAGGACGGGGAGGAAGACGAGATCCGAAAATGGGGGGCCTTTAAATAGGCATAGAGGGAGCTAGGAGAGTCCAAATGAGGTGCGGTTTTCGCCCACGCGATCGTGATCGAACGATCTAGGACATGGAGCAGAGTTTGGTGGGTTTTGGGACAAATTTGGGGGGTGTTGGGATGCAACACACACGAGGCCTTTTCGGTCCCTCGGTTAACCGTTGGGGTATCAAACGAAGTCCAAATGACACGAAACTTGACAGGCGGTCTACCGGTAGTAAACCAAGGCCGCATGGCAAGTCTCGGCCCAATCCGGAAATGTTTAATCCCCACACACAAAAGAAAGCTCGAAATGGCCACCGGAGGAGAACGAAGCGCCGGAATGCAAAACGGACAACGGGGAAAATGCTCGAATGCATGAGATGAACATGTATGCAAATGCAATGAACGTGATGACATGATAAGAGATGCACGAAAAAGAAAACAACACACGGAGACAAAGACCCGAACCCGAGAAATAAATATAACTTAACACCGGAAACAGCAAGAGTTGGATACAAATATGGAAAGTTACATCCGGGGTATTACAATATGCATATCCCCATTGAGGTAACTTAGTGTTATTCGAAAATTCTCCGGTTTCATGTTATTCGGAAAGAGTTTGATAACAAGACTTGATCAACCTTGTTAGTGGATTCCTTTTGATGAGCATGAGATGGATGAAGCTAGAAAGCACAACTCTCTGTACCCCTTTTTTACTTTCTATTATTTAGATTAAATAAAGCAAAAATAGTATTTTCTGTCTGTTTTCCAAATTATACTTGCAATAAAAAATACCCTGAAAATAAAAGTTCTCCAAATGTCCTGAAAATTATATATGATTTTTTGTAGAATATTTAAGAATATCTGGCACTGAGAACACACTAGGGGGGCACACCACCTGGCCATGAGGGTCCAGGGCGCGCCCACCCCCTGGGGCGCGCCCCTGCCTCGTGGACCCCGCGTGGGCCCCCTCCACTTATTCCAGCACCCACACACTTCGTCTTCCTCCAGAACAAATCCTCCCATATCTCAAACCCGTGTTATAGCTCATCTTGCTGCCATTTTCGATCTCCTTGCTCAAAGCTCCATTCACAAAACTACTTTGGGGATTGTTCTTCGGTATGTGACTCCTCCAATGGTCCAATTAGTTTTTGTTCTAGTGCTTTATTTGTTGCAAATTTTTGCTGCTTAGGTGACCCTGCTCTTGAGCTAGCATGTCAAATTTATGTGGTCGAAAGTACTTTTAATGCATTATATAGCCTCTAGGCACTTGTGGGAGTAGTTACTATCAATCTTGTTGAGTTTGGTTCACTTTTATTTTGAGTCACTAAAAATTTCAGAAAATTTTCAGAGAAAGAAAATGATGAAGAGATTGTTGAGGGGCTCTTCGAGCCGAAGCTCGAAGGATAAGCAAAGTGAAGAGAATAAGAAGCCCAAATATAATCTCCCTCGCACTATGGAGGTTCGGCCATGCGATTGGCCTTGTGATGAGTTCTTGAGAGCTGCCGGGATTTACGAGGACTTTTATTATTTGGCTGAGAATGCAGGCCTCACCGATTTCCTCTGCTACCAGAGCGAACAGTATCTCCTCCTCACTAATATTTTCATGCAAAATGTTTACTTTCATGCTAAGAAATCACCACCTTCAGTAGAATTTCACTTATATGATGAGGTTAAGGAGATGTCACTATATGATTTTTGTCGGGTATGTAAGATACCCTTTGCGGGCAGCATCGAGGAACCACATCATAATGATGTGGAGGGGTTTATTGATACGATTGCTGTAGGGGAAATGAGGAAAGTTTCTGATTCAAGAATTACTAGCATACATTTTCCTGTTCTACATTACTTTGCAATATTTGCTAGTAGATGCTTAATTGGTCGCGGGAACAGTGGAAATCTTAGTGCTCCTGATATTGTTATTTGCCACCATGCTTTGTTTCGTGATACCACTTTCAGTTTAGGCGCTATTGTTGCCAAACGATTAAGTCTGAACCGTACAAAGGGCCCCATCTTCGGCGGCATCTTTTCTTTGCACCTTGCTGCACACTTTGAGATACCTATTAGGCATTACGAGAAAGAAGAAAAGTTGATGCCTCCTGTTTTTCTAGATTATAAGATTATGGTAGCACATGACTTTATTGTTAAAAATAAGAAGAAACTTCTTAAGTATAGTTTGATTTTTGGTAAAACTCACTATGAGGTTATTACCTTGCCTGTGCCCTCTTTGTTAACATATTTTCAGGCACGTACCTCATCTTGCCGGAGGCCGTTTATGCATACTGGAGCCTGACACCAGCTCCAGAGCCTGAGCCGGAGCCACCCCTTGACCCTTATCGACAGTCTATTTATCAGTAGGATCCGGAGGAGATCGCCAACCAGTGGCACCTAGAGGACACTCCTCCGTACACTGGAGAGGGCAGCTTTGAGCCATGGCCCTAGACCAACTTAGGCCAAAAGCCTAAGCTTAGGGAGTACGTATTTCTCACCGACATTACATTCATGTTCACACACTCATGCTAGTTGTTGGTGCTTTATGACCCACAAGTATAGGGGATCTATTGTAGTCCTTTCGATAAGTAAGAGTGTCGAACCCAACGAGGAGCAGAAGGAAATGATAAGGAGTTTTCAGCAAGGTATTCTCTGCAAGCACTGAAACAATAGGTAACAGAAAGTTTTGTGATAGGATAATTTGTAACGAGTAGCAAGTAATAAAAGTAAATAAGGTGCAGCAAGGTGGCCCAGTCCTTTTTGTAGCAAAGGACAAGCCTGGACAAACTCTTATATGATGTAAAGCGCTCCCGAGGACACATGGGAATATCATCAAGCTAGGTTTCATCACGTCCATATGATTCGCGTTCGGTACTTTGATAATTTGGTATGTGGGTGGACCGGTGCTTGGGTACTTTCCTTACTTGGACAAGCATCCCACTTATGATTAACCTCTATTGCAAGAATCCGCAACTACAACAAAAGTATTAAGGCAAACCTAACCATAGAATGAAACATATGGATCCAAATCAGCCCCTTATGAAGCAACGCATAAACTAGGGTTTAAGCTTATGTCACTCTAGAAACCCATCATCTACTTATTACTTCCCAATCCCTTCCTCTAAGCCCAAATGATGGTGAAGTGTCATGTAGTCGACGTTCACATAACACCACTAGAGGAGAGACAACATACATCTCATCAAAATATCGAACGAATACCAAATTCACATGACTACTAATAGCAAGACTTCTCCCATGTCCTCAGGAACAAACGTAAATACTCACAAAGCATATTCATGTTCATAATCAGAGGGGTATTAATATGCATATAGGATCTGAACATATGATCTTCCACCAAATAAACCAACTAGCATCAACTACAAGGAGTAATTAACACTACTAGCAACCCACAGGTACCAATCCCGGGCTTGGAGACAAGAACTAGATACAAGAGATGAACTAGGGTTTTGAGAGGAGATGGTGCTGGTGAAGATGTTGATGGAGATTGCCCTCTCCCGATGAGAGGAGCATTGGTGATGACGATGGCGATGATTTCCCCTCCCGGAGGGAAGTTTCCCCGACCGAACAGCTCTGCTAGAGCCCTAGATTGGTTCCGCCAAGGTTCCGCCTCGTGGCGGCGAAGTCTCGTCCGGGAAGATGGATTATGATTTTTTCCTCATCGATAGACTCCATATAGCAGAAGATGGTCATCGGAGGGCAACCAGGGGCCCACGAGGTAGGGGGCGCGCCCAGGGGGTAGGGCGCGCTCCCACCCTTGTGGGCAGGGTGTGGCCCCCCTGGTGAACTTCTTGCGCTCGGTATTTATTATATATTCTGAAAATGTCTTCCGTGAAGTTTCAAGACTTTTGGAGCTGTGCATAATAGGTCTCTAATATTTGCTCCTTTTCCATCCCATAATCCCAGCTGCCGGCATTCTCCCTCTTTAACATCCCAAAATTCTAAATTTTGGAATGTTATATTAAATAAATAATTGTGATTGTTGTGTGGTTGATTGTGTGAAATTGACTGGAAATAGAAACTTTTTTGAAAGTTGAATGAGAGGGAATAAAAGGACTTTCCTAAAACTTTTCATTTTGAATTTTTATCTCCATGAATTCAAATTCATTTCATCACAAAACCCTAGAGTGGAGATAGTATGACTTCTTCCATTTAATGAAATGAAAAAGGGGGTTTTGAAGTAGTTTTGAATTCCATTTGAACAATAGTCCAACTCAGAGACTTTATGCCACTCAAGGATTTTCATGAGAGAAGATAATAGGACTTCTTTAAAATATGTGAAATAGAGTGGGAAGTGATGAGGAGCACTTTTGAATTTCATTTGGTTCACTTTCGGAAAGTTTTTCGTTTTGAGTTTCAAAAACATTTCCATTCATTCAAATAAAATAAAGAGAGAAGGAAATAGGACTCCTTCAAATATCAGAAAGAAAATATGGAAATGGATTATGAAACCAATAGAAGTTATTTTAACAATATTTGAAATCATTTGCATCTCATGATTTATTGCATTTTGGAATTTTCTAGGATATTCAAATATTATTTTCCACTCAAGAAAAATAAAGGAGAGAGGATAGAATGACTTCCTCAAAAAAAAGGAGCTGGAGAATTCATTATAATATTATTTGGTTTTTTGGAGTTTATTTGGTATTTATTTTCTTGGCAAAAAGTGCATTTACTGCATTAGATAAAAAAATTCAAAATTATATGTGCTGGGATTAATGTTCATTATTCTATATATTATCAATGGTGATTTTAGGAATTACTATGGAATTTTTATGAATTCGTTGGAGTTGTTTTTGACCTCACCACGTTTTCTGTAACAAAAAAAAACACGCACGCACACCGCACTACCTGGACCGAGGCCACTTCGGCCCAGGGGAGCACCGACCGGCCCAGCCATAGGCCAGCTAGGCCAAGGCCCAGCTGTAGCGCTAGGGCAGCCAGCGGCAAGCGCCCTAGGGCCGCATGCACGAGCCGCCAGCTCCTCCCTTCGCTCGCTACCTGCTGCTGCCACTGACGCATGGGGCCCGCCCATCGTTCCTAACCTCCCGCAGACCCCGCTGGATGAGCACACGCACGCCCGAACCTGCCGGCCGAAGCTCTAGGGATAGAGCTTATCCCTCGCTCCCCGAGCTCCTGACTGCGCCTATAAAACCCCCAAGACCCCCTCTCTCCGTTCTGCCAATTCGCTCATCCTCTCGCACATCATAGGCACCTCCTTCGTCAGTTGGATCTCGCCAGAGGAGCTCGACGACCGTAAGCCACCCCGAGGCCTCAAACTCCATCAAACTACTCCCCATGTTCTTCCGCACCTAGTTGACATCTCATTTTGCCCCTAGGTTCGCCAGAGACGTTGTCCCCACGACCTGCGTCCTCGCCGGAGCACGGAGACGCCGCACTTCGCTCCGCCCGTCCTGGTCAACCCGATGCGCGCCGTTGCCACCACCGGACTGCCCACGTCGTGCCCGTCCCGTTCGTCTCCTCCCCCAACGCCGAGGAGCACCGCCGCCACCGCCCGTCCGCCGCCTGACGCCAGCGTCGCCGCCCCTGTTCGCCGTCCTCGCTTGCTGTAAGCCGCCCGCTTCTTCCCGTTCGTTTAGTTTTTTTGTATTAGCTAGGTTTTGTTATAGTTCGGTTTACCACGGTTTTAAATAAACCGTGCAGTTTAGTTAAAAAAACCCGGTCTCCGGTTTTCATTTTTTTTTTGCCGCGGTAGCTGTTTTGCTTAGGTAGCGGCCGTTCACCGAATAGCTTCCGCAGCGAATGCTGCTCGGCCAGTAGGAAGCCGCCACGTGGCCAGGGACCTGGTCGCGAATAAAATTTTCACAGTCAAGTCCCTGTAAATTTCAGTTTAGCCCCTAAACTTCAAATGGTTGTATCTTTTTAACTGTAACTCCAAATTCGACGAAACCAGCGGCAAAATGTTCGTCTCGAATAGCTTTATCCAGAAAACCAACTTTGAAAACTTTTGGCCAAATTCAAATTTGAACTTTATTCAGATTTGAATTCAAACTTCAATTGACCATATCTCCTAAACCGTAGCTCCGATTGATGTGATTCTTTTTGCACCGTGTCACCGTTGCCAAACCCTATCACTTGGACCAATCTCACGATATTTTTTCACACATTAGGATCTGTCCATAGTAGTTTTACTCGTATGCCTAGTAGGCACTGTGGTCCACGTCACAATTTTTGGCACCCATGCCCTATGTTGTTTTGCACTTAGTATTTACTTTCGATAGTTAAGTCTGTTGTGTGTTCCTTTGGATTTTTCGAGTCTTTTCATGTTGCATGTTATTTGGTTCTTTGAAATGATTGCTTATGTGAATGCAATGTTTGACTTTATAGATTTTCATCGGAGAGTGACGAATAGTTCTATTGAGTAAATTTCTGAGAGTGATATAATCTTCATCAACTGTTACCAGGCAAGTTCACATTTGACCATTTTTCCAATCACCTATGTTTTATATTATGCACTTAGTCCTTTTGTGGTAGGATTGCATGGTAGGATTTATTGTTGCCAGATGGCTATGCCGTTACCTAGTAGTTCATTGGAGGTAGGTCTGATCTATACAACCTTGTCACCACCGTGTAAGTTTATTTCCGCCTCGCAAATGTAGACGTGGAATTGGGAAGTGTTCATGGTGAGACATGAGTGACAAAGTAGTAATCAGGACCAAGACCTGTAAATGAACTACCTGGGCGGAGGTTTGGTTTGAATGGTGGCGAAGTACAGTGGGAGCATCCATGGGAAAGACATGGTGGTGCACCACTAGTGGTCCGTCCACCCAGGCTCAATGAGATCAATCGTATTCTCATGTCTAGAAGCTTACGTGTGCAGCCACAAGCCAATATGGGCTCTGGCTTAGTTGAGTAGTTAGTGTGACCCCTTCCGGGATGGGCTAGCAGATGTAGAATGATGTAGGTGTACCGGCCTATCCGTGGGTTAAGGGGGAACATTTTTGAAAGACTATGTCTCGGTCATCCTGTTCTCAAACGCCAGGCAGTGCGAGACTTCAAGGGAGGCGATCGAGTCTTGTGGGGAAAAGTGCGCAAACCTCTGCAGAGTGTTAAAACCTAATCGATTAGCCGTGTCCCCGGTTACGGACAACTTGAGCATCTAGTAGTGGAAATGCTGGGAGATCTCATCACTCTTAATTTAAACAGTTGGGTTTAAATGAGAATTTGGGAATGGATTGAGTTGGGTTTACCAACTCATCCTATGCTATACAGTAGTGGTAGAATGATATCTTTTATTCTAGGGAAAAACTAGCTTTATGCAAAAACTAAACTTAGAGCTTTCCACCAGCCAAATTGCATGTACAAATAGGTTCATTATTCTTATGATGTGACTTGCCAGTACATTCAATGTACTGACCTACAGGACTGCAACGTCTTATGTTGCAGGAATTTTCTACGACGAGTAAGAGTTACGTTGTAGGGTTAAGGTCTACACTCAACTTGCCGTTGGCGTTGATGGGACTCCACACCCGTTTGATTGTTTCTGCTGAGACTTATGAGGTATATGTCAGTTTTACGTTATTTGTACATGTGATTGCACTTTGATATATACGTACTGTGTGTGCCAGCATACCGATCCAGGGATGGCACAGATACACAAAGGCTTGGCCGTTTGAGGTCGGGTCGCTACATTATGTAAACCTTGTAAAATAAGAGAGAATAGGCATAAGTATTGTGACATAATGTGTAATAACAACCCATAATGCAATAAATATCGATATAAAAGCATGATGCAAAATGGACGTATCAACTCCCCCAAGCTTAGACCTCGCTTGTCCTCAAGCGAAATCCGAAATTGAAAAATATTTCCACATGTTTAGAGATAGAGGTGTCGATAAAAAATAAAATACGGACATGAGGGCATCATGATAATTCTTAGAACAACAACTTATATAATTCTTTTCATATGATCTCTTATGCTAGAGTAATAATTCAATCACAATTTCAAGTATGAATCATAAGCTTCATTGAAAACTAACAAACTATAATCTCAGTCATTGGAGCAATTGCAATTTATCATAACATAGGAAAGAGTCAATATAAGAGCTTTTCAGCAAGTCCACATACTCAACTATCATATAGTTTTTCACAATTGCTAACACTCACGCAATTCTTATGGGTATGGAGTTCTAATCAGACATAGAGAAAGATAGGGGCTTATAATTTTGCCTCCCAACGTTTTACCTCAAGGGTAATGTCAACAATAATAGTTCATGAAAACTCACATCTAATTAGCCATATATACTAGGATATTTCCAACATGTTGTGCTTGCCAAAAGATAAAATGTAAAAGGGAAGTGTGAAGATCACCATGACTCTTATGCAAGGTAGGAGATAAAGGTAAACGATAGGCCCTTCGCAGAGGGAAGCAGAGGTTGTCATGCGCTTTTATGGTTGGATGCACAAAATCTTAATGCGAAAGAACGTCACTTTATATTTCCAGTTGTGATATGGACCTTTATTATGCAGTCTGTCGCTTTTATTTCTTCCATATCACACGATCGTATAAAGCTTATTTTCTCCCACACTAAGAAGTCATACATATTAAGAGAGCGATTTTTATTGCTTGCACTGATGACAACTTAATTGGAGGATCTTACTCAATCCATAGGTAGGCATGGTGGACTCTCATGGCAAAACTGGTGTAAGGGTGTTTGGAAGCACAAGCAGTATCTCTACTTGGTGCGATGAATTTGGCTAGCATGAGGGGGAAAGGCAAGCTCAATCATGTTGGATGATCCATGACAATATAATTTATCTTCGATGTAAGAAAACATAACCCATTACGTTGTCTTCCTTGTCCAACGTTAACTCTTTAGCATGTCATATTTTAATGAGTGCTCACAATCATAAAAGATGTCCAAGATAGTATATTTATATGTGAAGACCTCTCTTTCTTTATTACTTCCTATTAATTGCAATAATGACCAAAACTATGTTTGTCAACTCTCAACAACTTTTATTCATCATACTTTTTTATATGTGAGCTCATTACTCTCCATAAGATCCATATGATCTCTTTTATTCTTTTTATTCTTTCTCTTTTCTTTTATTCACTCAAGATCATGGCAAAATAAACAAGCCCTTGACTCAACACTAATCTTTATTATATATAGCTCACGGACTCGATTACATAGAAAGATCATAAAGAAAAACTCACAACTAGATCATACTAAAACTTTATTCTACTAGATCAAGATATTACCAAAAGGATCAAACTAAGAAAAATGGTAAAGATAAAAGTGATGGTGATACGATACCGGGGCACTCCCCCAAGCTTGGTAGTTTCCAAGGGAGTGCCCATACCAGATACTCAATTCTTCTTTGTTGGTGAAGAAGGTGATGGTTTTGTTGATGGCGTAGGCTTGTCGTCCTTCTTCCAAGGCATAGGCTCACCATCATAGAAGGATGATCGAGTCCCCTGAAACCTCAAATCTGCAGCCAAACTCATCCTCTTGAATCTATATTCATACTCACAGTTTTGATTTTGCAGGTCATAGATCTGGCCTTGGAGGTGCTCGATTTTCTCATAAAGCTTGAAGATGGCCTCCCCAATGTCCTTGACGTCCAGCTTGTGGTTGTTGGTGAACTCCGTGATCATAATGTGATTGGAATCTAGTCCACGCTCCACCATCTCCTGACGCTTGAAAACTTCTTGCTCCAATGCCTCGAGCCTTGCCTCCGTGCTTTTGGTCTTCCTTGGTCCCTCAACATCGCGGATGTGCAACAACCCCTCACTTATCTCAATGGTTTGAGGGTGTTGCAGCATGTCCGCAAGGTAGGGGTTGATCACCTTCTCAAAGAACTGGTCCTTGGGGGCACTTGAAGACGACATGACGACCTTGATCTGTCAGAAAAATAGCTCGAAACAAAGACAGGAGATTTTTGCGTGATACGGGAGTCAAAACCTCTGGGAGATTATATAATGAATTTTTACCAACCAAAATACGTGTCGTGTAAGAAAACGGAGTCCGGAGAGCACACGAGGTGCCCACGAGGTAGGGGAGCGCGCCCAGGGAGGTAGGGCGCGCCCTCCACCCTCGTGAAGGCCTCGTGTCCTTCCCGGACTGCTTCTTATTTTTCTATTTTTATAAATATTCCAAAATGGAGGAAAATGCCATTAGAACTGTTTTGGAGTCGGTTTACTTACCGTACCACATACCTATTCCTTTTCGGAGTCTGAAACGTTCTGGAAAGTGTCCCTTATGAATTCCTCCGGGGTTACGGTTTCAATAACATTGGTTTCAACATTTATAGGATTACCTGAGATATAATGTTTAATTCTTTGACCGTTCACCACCTTCGGATTTGTGCCTTCGGAGTTGTTGATTTTTATGGCACCGGAACGATAGACCTCCTCGATAAGGTAAGGACCTTACCATTTAGAGAGAAGTTTTCCTGCAAAAATCTTAAACGAGAGTTGTATAGCAATACATAGTCACCTACATTAAACTCACGCTTTTATATCCTTTTGTCATGCCATCTTTTAACCTTTTCTTTAAATAATTTGGCATTCACATAGGCTTGGGTTCTCCATTCATCAAGTGAGCTAATGTCAAATAACCTCTTCTCACCGGCAAGTTTGAAATCATAGTTGAGCTCTTTAATAGCCCAATAAGCCTTATGTTCTAGTTCGAGAGGTAAGTGACATGCTTTTCCATAAACCATTTTATACGGAGACATGCCCATAGGATTTTTATATGCAGTTCTATAGGCCCATAATGCATCATCAAGTTTCTTGGACCAACTCTTTCTAGATCTATTAACAGTCTTTTGCAAAATTAATTTGAGTTCTCTATTGCTCAATTCTACTTGACCACTAGACTGTGGGTGATAAGGAGATGCAATTCTATGATTAACATCATATTTAGCAAGCATTTTACGGAAAGCACCATGAATAAAATGTGAACCACCATCAGTCATTAAATATCTAAGGACTCCAAACCTCGGAAAAATAACTTCCTTAAGCATTTTAATAGAGGTGTTATGATCAGCACTACTAGTTGGAATAGCTTCTACACACTTAGTAACGTAATCAACATCAACTAAAATATGTGTATATCCATTAGAGGAAGAAAAGGTCCCATATAATCAAAGCCCCAAACATCAAATGGTTTGATAACAAGTGAATAATTCATAGGCATTTCTTGACGTCTACTAATATTACCAATCCTTTGACATTCATCACAAGACAAGACAAACTTACAGGCATCCTTGAAGAGAGTAGGCCAATAAAAACCGGATTGCAATACCTTATGTGCAGTTCTATCTCCAGCATTGTGATGCCCCCGATTCAATCGTACACTAATCATACACGCAAATGTGTACGATTAAGATCAAGGACTCACGGGAAGATATCACAACACAACTCTAGACACAAATTAAACTAATACAAGCTTTATATTACAAGACAGGGGCCTCAAAGGCTCGAATACAAATGCTTGAAGACACAAGTGTCAGGGGAAGCAAAATATCTGAGTACAGACAGAGATAAACAAGTTTGCCTTAAGAAGGCTAGCACAAACAGGGATACATATCGAAAGAGGCGCAAGCCTCCTGCCTGGGATCCTCCTAAACTACTCCTGGTCGTCGTCGGCGGACTGCACGTAGTAGTAGGCACCTCCAGTGTATTAGTAGTCGTCATCGACAGTGGTGTCTGGCTCCTGGAGTCCAACGTCTGGTCGCAGCAATCGGGTATAGGAAAGGGGAAAAAGGGGGAGCAAAGCAACCGTGAGTACTCATCCAAAGTACTCGCAAGCAAGGAGCTACACTACATATGTATGCATTGGTATCAAATGGAAAAGGGGGGTATCATATGTGGACTGAACTACAGAATGCCGGAATAAGAGGGGGATAGCTAGTCCTTTCGAAGACTATGCTTTTGGTATCCTCCATCTTGCAGCAGAAGGAGAGAGTAGATGGTAAGTTCACCAAGTAACATCGCATAGCATAATCCTAACCGATGATCCTCCCCTCGTCGCCCCGTGAGAGAGCGGTCGCCGGTTGTATCTGGCACTTGGAAGGGTGTATTTTATTAAGTATCTGGTTCTAGTTGTCATAAGGTCAAGGTACAACTCCAAGTCGTCCTGTTACCGAAGATCACGGCTATTCGAATAGATTAACTTCCCTGCAGGGGTGCACCACATTTCCCAACACGCTCGATCCCCTTTGTCCGGACACACTTTCCTGGGTCATGCCCGGCCTCGGAAGATCAACACATCGTAGCCCTACCTAGGCACAACAGAGAGGTTAGCACACCGGTCTAAATCCTATGGTGCAGGGGTCTGGGCCCATCACCCATTGCACACCTGCATGTTGCGTACGCGGCCGGAAGCAGAACTAGCCCCCTTAATACAAGAGAAGGCTTACGGTCCAATCCGGCGCGCGTCGCTCAGTCGCTGACGTCACAAAGGCTTCGGCTGATACCACGACGTCGAGTGCCCATAACTTTCCCCGCGTAGATGGTTAGTGCATATAGGCCAGTGGCCAGACTCGGAACAAATACCAAGATCTCGTCAAACGTGTTATCTTGAAATAACCACGAACGTCGACCAGGGCCAGGCCCGCCTCTCTCCTAGGTGGTCTCAACCTGCCCTATCGCTTCGCCACAAAGATCCACACAGAGGGCTGTCGGGAAGGTATGTCCTTCCAGCCCCCAATTCGTGAATCAACCGCGGGTACTCCTCGAGCCAACCCGACTTTAGTCATCACATGTATCATGTATAAAGTATATAGTATATACCCGTGATCACCTCCCGAGTGATCACGGCCCGATAGTATAGCATGGCAGACGGACAAGAATGTAGGGCCACTGATGATAAACTAGCATACTATACTAAGCATTAGGATTGTAGGTAAAGGTAACAATAGTAGTAGCAAGGACAGGCTATGCATCAGGATAGGATAACTGAAAGCAGTAACATGCTACACTACTCTAATGCAAGCAGTAGGGACAAGAATAGGCGATATCTGGTGATCAAAGGGGGGGGGGCTTGCCTGGTTGCTCTGGCAAGAAGGAGGTGTCGTCATCAATGTAGTCGATCACAGGGGTATCGACAGCATCTTCGGGTCTACCGGAAAGAAGTAACGGAGGGGGAACACAATAAATAATAGAGCAATCGAAGCATCACAAAGCATAACAAGGCAATACGTGGTGCTAGGGGTGACCTAATGCGGTACTAGGTGCTACCGATGAAAGGGAGGGGGACATCCGGGAAAGTATTCCTGGTGTTTGACGTTTTCAGACAGATGAACCGAACACGGATTGTGGCATGTTCGCTATGCTAGGGACGTGTGGCGGACGAACGGACCCCGTATTCGGATTAGTCTCGTCGTTGTGAGCAGCTTTCATATACAAAGTATTTTCATCCGAGCTACGGATTATTTTATATTAATTTTCAAATATTTAAACAATTTCTAGAATTTCTGGTTTTATATTAATTCGAATTAAAAACAGAATATACTTTTGTCACCTAGTGCTACCCTAGCATGTGAGTATGACAGTGTGGCCAGTGGGGTTGGGTTGACCCGGTCCAAGGTTGACTGGTCAACATATGAATAGTGTAAGTGGGTCCTGCGTGTCAATGTCTTTAGTTTAATAAAATGGTAATTAATCAGGGTGGTCCCACATGTCGTTTACACTATACCTAACCACTACTTAGCCTAACTACTAATTAGCTAACCTACCTAAACAGAACCGGCCTCATCCACACAAATACGCACACACACACACAACGCGCTCACACACACAACTACACACATAGCACGCACACACACTGGTGCACACGGCCATGGCCATGGCCAGCAGCAACAGAAGGCAGCGGCGGGCAGCTGTACTCGACCAGCGGCGGCACCTAGTGGCAGCAGCAGTACGAGAGCAGCAGCAGCACCTAGCGGCAGCAGCAGTACGAGAGCAGCGACAAGAGCAGCGGCAAGAACAGCAGGAAGCATCAGCAGTATGCATCAGCAAGCAGCCATGCGACGATGGATGGGCGAGGGCGCGGCTAGGGTGCATAGGGGGCTCGGGCAGTGCGCGGCGGACGGGCGCGGGCGCGCAACCAGGGGGGTGGCGCGGGCGCGCGCATGAGCTGAGCTCCGGGCGCAGCCTCGGGAGGACGCGAGCGACAGCTATGGCGACGGATCAAAGGGGGAAATGAGGGGAATCGATGGAGAAGCTCACCGCGGAGCCTGCGGACATGGTCACGAAGCACGGGGATGGCCGGACGCGATGAACTCGACAACAAGTGGCTGCTGATGTGGTGAGGAAGACGACCCGATGGCGAAGCTATGCGGCGTCCCGACTTGATTCACTGGAGCGGACGAAGGAGTCAATGGTGAAGGAGCGCCTGGACATGTTGCAGCGACGAGGGGAGTCCGGTGGCCGCGGGACCGACGAGGTGGTGGCGACCACGCGCTCAGACGAAGAAGAAAAAGAAAGCGGTGAGCGAGGGGGAAGAATGGGTGGCCTAGGGTTTGTCCGATGCATTGGGGAGGGCTTTATACACCTTGGGGTGCCTGTGGATGATCGACACGGCGACGGAGGAGGCCATGGCGGGCATAGATGCACGCCACGCACAGGAACTGCCTCCTCTCTGTACATAGGAGGAAGAAAAAGGCCATGGTGGGCTTGGGCCTGCACTGTAGCATTGGGCTACAAGTGCGTAGTGTAGCTTTTCATTTTTCCATTTCCTTTTCCGTTTCTTTTTTATTTTTGTTTTTTGATATTGCCTTATATCTACTTCGCCTAGGAAACAAATTTATTTAGTCATGAAACTTGACACACAAATACTAGGTAATATTTTGAGGCCACACAACAAGTCTCACATTATTTGGAAATCGCATTTACTTTTAGGATTTAAAATGGCCAAACTAGATGTTATCGAACGTGTTTAAAGGTTACTGGGGTTAATAGGGTTAACCAAATAAGTTGGTTTCTACATGATAAATTATCAGTGGAATTTATGGAATAACGCGAACATTTTTATTTTACTCTTTGATGAAATATTATTTTGACTCTATTTTAAATTTGAATTTGAATCATTTTTGAACCATTGCGAGATCGGCCATAGTAATCGTGGTGACATGGCATTATTAGCAGGGGATTACTGTAGCTTAATTATCGGGGCGTCACAAGCATGGTGTCCTCCATAAGCCTCGGAGTGACACTTGCATAGGATTTGTTCCTGTTCATGCTCAGGTACACAACGTCTAATAACACCATCTACTCCTTCTTTATAAAGATGTGGGTCATCCCAAAAGTAATGTCTCAAATCATAAAAGTACTTTTTCTTTTGCAGGTATGTGAAACTAGGTGGTATAAATTTAGCAACAATGTAATTAGCATAATCAACATACCATGGATCAGTATGAGAAGCATTTATGGCATTTAATTGTTCATCAGGAAAGCTATCATCAATAGGTAGTGGGTCATCAAGCACATTTTCTAACCTAGACAAGTTGTCTGCAACGGGGTTCTCAGCTCCCTTTCTATCAATAATATGCAAATCAAATTCTTATAGAAAGAGAACCCATCTAATAAGTTTAGGTTTAGCATCTTTCTTTCCCATGAGATATTTAATAGCAGCATGATCAGTGTGAATAGTTACTTTAGAATCAACAATATAAGGTCTAAACTTATCACAAGCAAATACAACTGCTAAGAATTCTTTCTCAGTAGTAGCATAATTTCTCTGAGCATTGTCTAGAGTTTTACTAGCATATTGAATAACATTTAATTTCTTATCAACCCTTTGCCCTAGAATAGCACCTACAACATAATTATTAGCATCACACATAATTTCAAAAGGTAAATTCCAATTAGGTGGTTGAACAATAGGTGCAGAGATCAATGCTTTCTTAAGTATTTCAAATGCTTCTACACAATCATCATCAAAAACAAATGGTGTATCTTTTTGTAATAAATTAGTCAGAGGCCGAGAAATTTTTGAGAAGTCCTTAATGAACCTCCTATAAAAACCGGCGTGACCAAGGAAACTTCTTATACCTTTGATGTCCTTGGGACATGGCATCTTTTCAATAGCATCAACCTTGACTTTATCAACCTCAATGCCCCTTTCAAAAACTTTATGCCCCAAGACAATACCTTCATTAACCATAAAGTGGCACTTTTCCCAATTCAAGACAAGATTAGTTTCTTAACATCTCTACAAAACTCGGTCAAGGTTGCTTAAGCAATCATCAAAAGAGGATCCATAGACCGAAAAGTCGTCCATGAAAACCTCACAAATCTTTTCACAAAAGTCAGAGAATATAGCCATCATGCATCTTTTAAAGGTAGCAGGTGCATTACGTAAACCAAAAGGCATACGTCTATAAGCAAAAGTACCAAAAGGGCAAGTAAAAATAGTCTTTGATTGATCATTGGCTGACATAGGTATTTGAGAGAAACCAGAATAACCATCTAGAAAGCAAAAATGTGTATGTTTGGATAATCTTTCTAGCATTTGATCGATAAAAGGTAAGGGGTAATGATCCTTTTTAGTAGCTTTATTTAATTTGTGGAAATCAATTACCATCCTATAACCTGTAATAATTCTTTGCGGGATCAACTCATCTTTATCATTAGGAATGACAGTAATACCTCCATTTTTAGGGACACAATGGACAGGACTTACCCACTGACTATCAGCAACGGGATAAATTATACCTGCCTCAAGAAGTTTTAGTATTTCCTTTCTTACCACTTCATTCATCTTAGGATTCAGTCGTCGTTGATGATCATGAACTGGTTTGGCATCTTCCTCCAAATTCATTTTGTGTTGACATAGAGTGGGACTAATGCCCTTAAGATCATCAAGAGTATATCGAATAGCAGCACGGTACTTCTTTAGAGTTTTCAGTAATCTCTCTTCTTCATACTCTAAAAGGTTAGCACTAATAATAACAGGATATATCTTTTTCTCATCAAGATAAGCATATTTAAGAGTATCGGGTAACGGTTCAAGCTCAAACACGGGATCACTCTTGGGTGGAGGAGGATCCCCTAGGATGTCAACAAGAAAATTGTGTTTAAGGATGGGTTCCTGTTTAAAGAATACTTCATCTATTTCCCTTCTTTCATTCATAAACATATCATTTTCATGTTCTAGAAAATATTGTTCTAAAGGATCACTAGGAGGTACGGCAATAGAAGAAAGACCAATAATTTTGTATTTACTAGGCAATTCCTCTTCACGGTGTTGTCTACGAAATATAGAAAAGTTAAATTCATGAGACATATCACCCAAACCAATAGTAACAACATCCTTTTTGCAATCTATCTTAGCATTAACAATGTTCAAGAAGGGTCTGCCAAATATAATGGGACAAAAGCTATCTTGTGGGGAACCAAGGACAAGAAAATCAGCAGGATATTTAGTTTTCCCACACAAGACTTCAACATCTCTAAAAATTCCAATTGGTGAAATAGTATCTCTATTGGAAAGTTTAATTGTGACATCAATATCTTCTATCTCAGCAGGTGCAATACCATGCATAATTTCTTTGTATAAGTCATGAGGTATAGCACTAGCACTGGCACCCATATCACATAAGCCATGATAACAATGATCTCCTATTTTAACAGAAATAACAGGCATGCCTACCAAAGATCTAGTTTTATCTTTAGCACAAGGTTTAGCGATTCTAGCAGTCTCATCACAGAAATGAATAACATGCCCATCAATATTATCAGACAAGAGATCTTTCACAATAGCAATATTAGGTTCAACTTTAATTTTCTCAGGAGGTGTATAGGTTCTAATATTGCTTTTATGAACCACAGTTGAAGCTTTAGCATGATCGTTTATCCTAATAGGGAAAGGTGGTTTCTCAACATAAGAAGTAGGAACAATAGGATCATTATAAGTGATAGTCTTTTCTTCAACTTTAATAGGTGCAGCTACTTTTATTTCTATGGGACGATGATATTTAAACCACTTCTCCCTAGGGAGATCAACATGAGTAGCAAAGGATTCACAGAAAAGAGCTACTATCTCAGAGTCGTGTCCATATTTATTGCTAAATTTACGAAAAACATCGATATCCATAAAAGATTTAACACAATCAAATTTAGGTGTCATACCTGACTCCTTACCTTCGTCGAGGTCCGAATCTTCAAAGTTGCGTTTAATTCTTTCCAATAAATCCCATTTGAATTCAATAGTCTTCGTCATAAAAGAGCCAGCACAAGAAGTATCGAGCATGGTGCGATTGTTATCAGAAAGCCGAGCATATAAATTTTGAATAATCATTTATCTCGAGAGCTCATGATTGGGGCATGAATATAAAATTGATTTAAGCCTCCCCCAAGCTTGAGCGATGCTTTCTCCTTCGCGAGGCCAGAAATTATATATATAATTGTCATCACGATGAACAAGATGCATAGGATAAAACTTCTGATGAAATTCCAATTTCAATCGTTTATAGTCCCATGACCCCGTATCATCACATAGCCTATACCATGTAAATGCATCTTCCTTCAAAGATAAAGGGAAGACCTTCTTCTTAATAACATCTCCGGGTACACCTGCAAGCTTAAGTAATCCACAAACTTCATCCACATATATTAAGTGCTCATCAGAATGCGTTGTTCCGTCTCCTGCAAAAGGATTAGCTAGTAGTTTTTCTATCATGCCCGAAGGAATTTCAAAGAAGACATTTCCATTTTCAGTAGGTTCAGTAGGTTGAGGAGCAACTCTTTGCTCTACTGCTCGAGGTGAAGATACCCCGAACAAGCCACTTAGAAGATTACTTTCCATAGTAACAAGTGATAGTAAATTTTAGCAGACTATATAAATTTTTCCTTACCAAATTCCACCTACCAAAGGCGCTTCACTCCCCGGCAACGGCACCAGAAAAGAGTCTGATGACCCACAAGTATAGGGGATCTATCGTAGTCCTTTCGATAAGTAAGAGTGTCGAACCCAACAAGGAGCAGAAGGAAATGATAAGCAGTTTTCTGCAAGGTATTCTCTGCAAGCACTTAAACAATAGGTAACAGATAGTTTTGTGATAGGATAATTTGTAACGAGTAGCAAGTAATAAAAGTAAATAAGGTGCAGCAAGGTGGCCCAATCCTTTTTGTAGCAAAGGACAAGCCTGGACAAACTCTTATATGATGTAAAGCGCTCCCGAGGACACATGGGAATATCGTTAAGATAGGTTTGATCACGTTCATATGATTCGCATTTGGTACTTTGATAATTTGGTATCTGGGTGGACCGGTGCTTGGGTACTGTCCTTACTTGGACAAGCATGCCACTTATGATTAACCTCTATTGTAGGCATCCGCAACTACAACAACAGTATTAAGGTAAACCTAACCATAGCATGAAACATATGGATCCAAATCAGCCCCTTACGAAGCAACGCATAAACTAGGGTTTAAGCTTCTGTCACTCTAGCAACCCAATCTACTTATTACTTCCCAATGCCTTCCTCTAGGCCCAAATAATGGTGAAGTGCCATGTAGTCGACGTTCACATAACACCACTAGAGGAGAGACAACATACATCTCATCAAAATATCGAACGAATACCAAATTCACATGACTACTAATAGCAAGACTTCTCCCATGTCCTCAGGAACAAACGTAACTACTCACAATGCATATTCATGTTCATAATCAGAGGGGTATTAATATGCATATAGGATCTAAACATATGATCTTCCACCAAATAAACCAACTAGCATCAACTACAAGGAGTAATTAACACTACTAGCAACCCACAGGTACCAATCCCGGGCTTGGAGACAAGAATTGGATACAAGAGATGAACTAGAGTTTTGAGAGGAGATGGTGCTGGTGCTGGTGAAGATGTTGATGGAGATTGCCCTCTCCTGATGAGAGGAGCGTTAGTGATGACGATGGCGATGATTTCCCCCTCCCGCAAGAAAGTTTCCCCGGCAGAACAGCTCCGCCAGAGCCCTAGATTGGTTCCGCCAAGGTTCCGCCTCGTGGCGACGGAGTCTCGTCCGGGAAGATGGATTATGATTTTTTTTTCCTCATCAAAAGACTCCATATAGCAGAAGATGGTCATCGGAGGGCCACCAGGGGGCCCACGAGGTAGGGGGCGCGCCCAGGGTGGTAGGGCGCGGCCCACACCCTCGTGGGCAGGGTGTGGCCCCCCTGGTGAACTTCTTGTGCTTAGTATTTATTATATATTCTGAAAATGTCTTCCGTGAAGTTTCAGGACTTTTGGAGCTATGCAGAATAGGTCTCTAATATTTGCTCCTTTTCCAGCCCAGAATCCCAGCTGCCGGCATTCTCCCTCTTTATGTAAACCTTGTAAAATAAGAGAGAATAGGCATAAGTATTGTGACATAATGTGTAATAACATCCCATAATGCAATAAATATCGATATAAAAGCATGATGCAAAATGGACGTATCAACTCCCCCAAGCTTAGACCTCGCTTGTCCTCAAGCGAAATCCGAAATTGAAAAATATTTCCACATGTTTAGAGATAGAGGTGTCGATAAAAAATAAAATACGGACATGAGGGCATCATGATAATTCTTAGAACAACAACTTATATAATTCTTTTCATATGATCTCTTATGCTAGAGTAATAATTCAATCACAATTTCAAGTATGAATCATAAGCTTCATTGAAAACTAACAAACTATAATCTCAGTCATTGGAGCAATTGCAATTTATCATAACATAGGAAAGAGTCAATATAAGAGCTTTTCAGCAAGTCCACATACTCAACTATCATATAGTTTTTCACAATTGCTAACACTCACGCAATTCTTATGGGTATGGAGTTCTAATCAGACATAGAGAAAGATAGGGGCTTATAATTTTGCCTCCCAACGTTTTACCTCAAGGGTAATGTCAACAATAATAGTTCATGAAAACTCACATCTAATTAGCCATATATACTAGGATATTTCCAACATGTTGTGCTTGCCAAAAGATAAAATGTAAA
>NC_053025.1:416752040-416801520 GCF_003073215.2 Triticum urartu
GCTACCCAAGGTATTTTAAGTGCGCAGTTATGTACACGTGATGCATATGCCGTAACCTTATGGGGCGGTCAACGGAGGCCAAACTGCTATTTAAGCTCCGGTTCCACCGTGCTATCGCATTGTAATGCGGATCGGACTCGCTTAGCAGTGTCATGGGTCTTGATGACCGATGAGTTGTTCGGCTTGATGAGGCCACCCTGTACTTCGGCTGCTAGGGCCGCGGTGTGCTCCTCAGTATGGAGGGAGCGCTCCATATTCCCATTTACTGTGATGACGCCATGAGGTCCAGGCATTTTGAGCTTCAGATAAGCATAGTGCGGGACCGCATTAAAACGGGTGAAAGCCTTTCGTCCGAGCAGTGCATGATAACCACTCTGAAAAGGGACGATGTCAAAGATCAAGTATTCACTTTGGAAGTTCTTTGGAGAGCCAAATACTACTATCAGTGTTAAGGAGCCCGTGTAGCGGGCCTCCATGCTGGGTATTACTCCTTTAAAGGTAGTATTACTCGGCTTGATTCTTGACGGGTCGATACCCATTTTACGGACAGTATCTTGATAGATCAAGTTTAGGCTGCTACCGCCGTCCATAAGGACTCTAGTGAGATGGTATCCATCGATGATAGGATCAAGGACCAGGGCCACCGAACCTCCATGACAGATACTGGTTGGATGGTCCCTGCGATCAAAGGTGATCGGACAAGCTGACCATGGGTTGAATTTTAGGGCGACAGGCTCTAAGGCGTAGACGTCCCTTAATGCGCGCCTGCGCTCCCTCTTGGGGATGCGGGTGACATATATCATGTTCACCGTTTTTACCTCGGGGGGAAACTTCTTCTGTACCCTAGTGATCGGAGGGCAAGGCCCATCATCGTCCTCTCTTTGAGCTCCTTTCCCCCTTATGTTCGGTATTTAATTAACTGGCTTGTTTGAAAACCCAACAGTTTCTGTTGGTGTGGTTAGCAGGCTTGACAGGGGTTCCATCAATCTAGCAAGGCCTATCCAATATTTTATCCAAGTTGGAGGTGTCCGATTTAGGGCTCCGCAGACCCTTGAGAGGTTCGAACACTGGGGTGCGTACGAAGAACTCCTTCCTCCCAACCTGCTGGCCCAATGATTCCAAAGCCTAGCTCGACGAACCCAAGAGACACAACAGTTTATCCTGGTTCTGGCCACCTTGCGGTGTAATACCCTACTCCAGCTTTGTGCTGGATTGCCTCGAGGGGCCGAGGATGAACAGCCTCAGGAGGTGAGGTGTTCATGATCTCGATGAGCTAGAGAGGTGGTCAGGGGGCAATGGATCTGATCCCCTTCTATGGTGGTGGCTAAGTCCTATTTATAGTGGCCTTGGTCCTCTTCCCAGATGTAGGCGGGAAGGGATCCCACAACGGCCAAATTCAAAGGGAGACAACTAGTACAAGTTATCCTGACAAAAGTAGTCTTCCCCTGCAAAGGCTCTGGTGGTGACGCTGTAGTCGGCTCCGTGATGACCTTCGTCCCGTCATCCTGGCGGTCTTGGCCCTATTGCACCAATAAGGAAACCATTGCCTGATTCCTCGGGACTCCACGCCTGCGCTTGCCCCCTTGGAACTAAAGGGGAAGCTGGTACACTGCGCCCGCTGGCACCCGCCTGGCCTTGGTCATCATGGCTCACGTCATGCGAACCCCGTGAGGTGCACCTTGCCTTGATATCTTCGCTCCTCGGGAGCTGGCCTGGTGAGGCCGCCCCCTGGGGAGGTCTTGGTGTCATCTGCCTCGCGAGGCTTGGCCCCTCGCAAGGGTCTCGAGTCATGGCTGTTGAAACTGGGCCGTACCAGGCCGCTGACGGAGCCACGCCGTGGGTCGCAAGCAAGCAAGTCTGGGCACCCCCGTTCCTAGGACACCGACAGTAGCCCCAGGCCCAAGGATGCGCTCGTGCTTGGCTTCGAGGCGAAGCCAAAGGACAAGTGCGGAGCACCGTGGGCCCCAACCACCTGCAGCATTAGTCGACACGTGGAGATTCATGGGACGTGGGCACCTCCGCTTCCCCACGCTGCCTCGACAACCGTCTGACTTGACAAGGCTCTGCTGCAGGCAAAGGAAAGTCATCATTACGTGCGATCGTGGGAGCCAGCGGTTGGCCTCCAACTGGCTATAAATGAGGGATGGGGCGGAGCCCCCTTGCTCATCTCTGTCTTCTCGCAGTCTCCTCCTCCTTCTTCCTCTTGGTCCCTCCATCTTGATAACTTGCTGAAACACCTATGGCGCCGATCAGGAGGGTTTCCGCTGTGGAAAAAGGAAAGACTCCCCTCACAGAGCCTGAGCTGCTTCCGCTGAAGAAGAGGTCCCAGCGCCCTCACGATCCTGAGGCGAGGCAGGAGGTGATGCGGCCCTGGTACGAGTAGCCACCCCCTTGATACGTCCATTTTGCATCATGCTTTTATATCGATATTTATTGCATTATGGGCTATTATTACACATTATTTCACAATACTTATGCCTATTCTCTCTTATTTTACAAGGTTTACATGAAGAGGGGGAATGCCGGCAGCTGGAATTCTAGGCTAGAAAAGGAGCAAATATTAGAGACCTATTATGCACATCTCCAAAAGTCCCGAAACTCCACGGGAGCACTTTTCAGAATATATAAAAAATATTAGGCACAAGAAGTACCAGAGGGGGGCCACCCACCAGCCACGAGGGTGGGGGCGCGCCCTACCCCCCTGGGCGCGCCCCCTGCCTCGTGGGCCCCCTGGTGGCCCTCCGATGCCCATCTTTGTCTATATGGAGTCTTTCGTCAAGGAAAAAATCAGAAGCAAGCTTTCGGGAAGAAACTCCGCCGCCACGAGGCGGAACCTTGGGGAACCAATCTAGGGCTCCGGTGGAGCTGTTCTGCCGGGGAAACTTCCCTCCGGGAGGGGGAAATCATAGCCATCGTCATCACCAACGATACTCTCATCTGGAGGGGGTCAATCTCCATCAACATCTTCACCAGCACCATCTCATCTCAAACCCTAGTTCATCTCTTGTATCCAATCTTTGTATCCAACCTCAAATTGGTACCTCTGGGTTGCTAGTAGTGTTGATTACTCCTTGTAGATGATGCTAGTTGGTTTACTTGGTGGAAGATCATATGTTCAGATCCATTATGCATATTAATACCCCTCTGATTATGAACATGAATATGTTTTGTGAATAGTTATGTTTGTTCCTGAGGACATGGGAGAAGTCTTGCTATTAGTAGTCATGTGAATTTGGTATTCGTTCGACATTTTGATCAGATGTATGTTGTCATCCCTCTAGTGGTGTCATGTGAACGTCGACTACATGACACTTCACCATTGTTTGGGCCTAGAGGGAGGCATTGGGAAGTAATAAGTAGATGATGGGTTGCTAGAGTGACAGAAGCTTAAACCCTAGTTTATGCGTTGCTTCGTAAGGGGCTGATTTGGATCCATATGTTTCATGCTATGGTTAGGTTTACCTTAATACTTCTGTTGTAGTTGCGGACGCTTGCAATGGGGGTTAATCATAAGTGGGATGCTTTTCCAAGTAAGGAAAGTACCCAAGCACCGGTCCACCCACATATCAAATTATCAAAGTATCGAACGTGAATCATATGAACGTGATGAAAACTAGCTTCACGATAATTCCCATGTGTCCTCGGAAGCGCTTTCCTTCATATAAGAGTTTGTACAGGCTTGTCCTTTGATACAAAAAGGATTGGGCCATCTTGTTGCACCTTATTTACTTTTATTACTTGCTACTCGTTACAAACTACCTTATCACAAAACTATCTGTTACCGATAATTTCAATGATTGCAGAGAATACCTTACTAAAAACTGCTTATCATTTCCTTCTACTCCTCGTTGTGTTCGACACTATTACTTATCGAAAAGCTAAGATAGATCCCCTACACTTGTGGGTCATCAAGACTCTTTTCTGGCGCCGTTGCTGGGGAGTGAAGCGCCTTTGGTAGGTGGAATTTGGTAAGGAAAAAAAATTATATAGTGTGCTGAAATTTACTGTCACTTGTTACTATGGAACATAATCATTTGAGGGGTTTGTTCGGGGTATCTTCACCTCGTCCGGAACCACAATTAGTTACCCCTCAACCTACTGAACCTACTGAAAATGTTTACTTTGAAATTCCTTCGGGTATGATAGAGAAACTGCTAGCTAATCCTTTTGTAGGAGATGGAAACATTGCATCCCAATTAACCCTTAATCTATGTGGATGAAGTTTGTGGATTATTTAAGCTTGCAGGTATGCCCAATGATGTTATCAATAAGAAGGTCTTCCCTTTATATTTGAAGGGAGATGCATTGACATGGTATAGGCTATGTGATGATATGGGATCATGGGACTATAAGCGATTGAAATTGGAATTTCACCAGAAGTTTTATCCTATGCATCTTGTTCATCATGATCGTAATTATATATATAATTTTTGGCCTCGCGAAGGAGAAGGCATCGCTTAAGCTTGGGGGAGGCTTAAGTCAATGTTATATTCATGCCCCAATCATGAGATCTCAAGAGAAATTATTATTCAAAATTTTTATGCTCGGCTTTCTCTCAGTAATCGCTCCATGCTCGATACTTCTTACACTGGATCTTTTATGATGAAGACTATTGAAATCAAATGGGATTTATTGGAAAGAATTAAACACAACTCTGAAGATTGGGACCTCGACGAAGGTAAGGAGTCAGGTATAACACCTAAGTTTGATTGTGTTAAATATTTTATGGGTACCGATGCATTTCGTGAATTTAGCACTAAATATGGACTTGACTCTGAGATAGTAGCTTCCTTTTGTGAATCCTTTGCTACTCATGTTGATCTCCCTAAGGAGAAGTGGTTTAAATATAATCCTCCCATTGAAGTAAAAGTAGTTGCACCTATTAAAGTTGAAGAAAATACTATCACTTATAATGATCCTATTGTTCCTATTGCTTATGTTGAGAAACCACCTTTCCCAGTTAGAATAAAGGATCATGCTAAAGTTTCAACTGTAGTCAACAAAAGAAATATTAGGACACACAAACCCCCTGAGCAAGTTAAAGTTGAACCTAATATTGCTATGGTTAAAGATCTCTTGGACGATAATATTGATGGGCATGTTATTTACTTCTGTGATGAGACTGCTAGAATTGCTAGACCGGATACTAAAAATAAACATAGACCTGTTGTAGGCATGCCTGTTATTTCTGTTAAAATAGGAGATCATTGCTATCATGGCTTATGAGATATGGGTGCTAGTGCAAGTGCAATACCTCATTCCTTATACAAAGAAATTATGCATGATATTGCACCTGCTGAGATAGAATATATAGATGTTACCATTAAGCTTGCCAATAGAGATACTATTTCACCAATTGGGATTGTTAGAGATGTTGAAGTCTTATGCGGGAAGGTTAAATATCCTCCTGATTTTCTTGTTCTTGGTTCCCCACAAGATAGCTTTTGTCCCATTATATTTGGTAGACCCTTCTTAAATACCATTAATGCTAAGATATACTACAATAAATATATTGTTTCTGTTGGTTTAGGGGATATGTCTCATGAGTTTAATTTTGCTAAATTTCGTAGACAACCCCATGATAAAGAATTGCCTAGTAAAGATGAAATTATTGGTCTTGCTTATATTGACGTGCCTCCTACTGATCCTTTAGAACAATATTTGCTAGACCATGAAAATGATATGTTCATGAATGAAAGAAGGGAAATAGATGAAGTATTCTTTAAACAGGGACCTATTCTGAAACACAACTTGCCTATTGAAATCCTAGGGGATCCTCCTCCACCTAAGGGTGATCCCATGTTTGAGCTTAAACCATTATCTCATACTCTTAAATATGCTTATCTTGATGAAAAGAAGATATATCCTGTTATGATTAGTGCTAACCTTTCAGAAAAGGAGGAAGAAAAATTATTGAAAACTCTAAAGAAGCACCACGCTGCTATTGGATATACTCTTGATGATCCTAAATGCATTAGTCCCACTCTATGTCAACACAAAATAAATTTGGAGAAATACGCCAAACCAGTTATTGATCACCAATGAAGGCTGAATCCTAAGATGGAAGAAGTGGTAAGAATGGAAATATTAAAGCTCCTTGAGGCGGGTATAATTTATCCTGTTGCTGATAGTCAGTGGGTAAGTCCTGTCCATTGTGTCCCTAAGAAGGGAGGTATTCCTGTCATTCCTAATGATAAAGATGAATTGATTCCACAAAGAATTATTACAGGTTATAGGATGGTAATTGATTTTTGCAAATTAAATAAAGCAACTAAAAAGATCATTACCCTTTGCCTTTCATTGATCAAATGCTAGAAAGATTATCCAAACATACACATTTTTGCTTTCTAGATGGTTACTCGGGCTTCTCTCAAATACCTATGTCAGCTGATGATCAAGCAAAGACCAGTTTTACTTGCCCTTTCGGTACTTTTTCTTATAGATGTACGCAGTAACGCCCTCGATGCGGCTATATCTCCTACGTGTCGAAGCACGACTTAGAGGCATAACCACATTGAAAGCAATGTCGCAAGTAAGGTAATCTTCACAACAACCCATGTAAATAGATAAAAGGGGTAAAAGGTACATAGTTGGCTTACACTCGCCACGTCACACAAATACATAAATAACATTACAATCATCCAATACACTCATGGTCCGACTATGGTACCAAAATAAAGATCAACCCCCACATGCGACAAAGTCCCCGATTGCCCCAACTGGGCACCACTACTGATCATCTGGGAAAGACACATAGTAACGGCGAGAGTCTTCATCGAACTCCCACTTGAGCTCAAGCACATCGTCTGGAGCGGTATCATCGGTCCCTGCATCTGGTTTTGGAAGTAAATTGTGAGTCACGGGGACTCAGCAATCTCACACCCTCGCGATCAAGACTATTTAAGCTTATAGGTAAGGCAAGGTATGATGTGGACCTGCAGCAAGCGACTAGCATATATGGTGGCTAACCTGTTCGTAAAAGAGAGCGAGAAGAGAAGGCAAAAGCATGGTCGAACAACGATGATCAAGAAGTGATCCTAGAACAACCTACGTCAAACATTACTCCAACACAGTGTTCACTTCCCGGACTCCACCGAGAAGAGACCATCACGGTTACACACGCGGTTGATTCATTTTAATTAAGTTAAGTTTCAAGTTATCTACAACCGGACATTAACAAATTCCCATCTGCCCATAACCGCGGGCACGGGTTTCGAAAGTTCAAATCCCTGCAGGGGAGTCCCAACTTAGCCCATCACAAGCTCTCACGGTCAACGAAGGATATTCCTTCTCCCGAGATATTCCGATCAGGCTCGGCATCCCGGTTACAAGACATCCTCGACAATGGTAAAACTAAACCAGCAACACCACCCAGATGTGCCGACAAATACCGATAGGAGCTGCACATATCTCGTTCTCAGGGCACACCGGATGAGCAAGACGTCGGGTAGGCCAGCCCAGAGTTGCCCCTGGTAGCCCCAGACATCGCTCAGTTGGACCAACACTTAGAGAAGCACTGGCCCGGGGGGGTTAAAATAAAGATGACCCTTGAGTCCGCGAAACCCAAGGGAAAAAAGGCTAGGTGGCGAATGGTAAAACCAATGTTGGGCATTGCTGGAAGAGTTTTATTCAAGGCGAACTTTCAAGGGGTTCCCATTATAACCCAATCGCGTAAGGAACGCAAAATCCGGGAACATAACACCGATATGACGGAAACTAGGGCGGCAAGAGTGGAACAAAACACTAGGCAAAAGGCCGAGCCTTCCACCCTTTACCAAGTATATAGGTGCATTAAGATAAACAAGGTAATATAGTGATATCCCAACAATAAACAATGTTCCAACAAGGAACGATCTCCAATCTTCACCTGCAACTAGCAACGCTATAAGAGGGGCTGAGCAAAGCGGTAACATAGCCAAACAACGGTTTGCTAGGACATGGTGGGTTAGAGGTTTGACATGGCAATATGGGAGTCATGGTAAGCAAGTGTTAGGTATCGTAGCATAGGCATAGCAAAAGAGCGAGCATCTAGCAAGCAAAGATAGAAGTGATTTCGAGGGTATGGTCATCTTGCCTGCAAAGTTGTCAGAGTTTACTTGATCCTCGTAAGCGAACTCAACGGGCTCCTCGTTCACGAACTCGTCTCCTGGCTCTACCCAAACAAGATAACAAGCAAAAAGAACACAATCAACCACGTGCAATGCTCAAACAACATGATGCAAACATGGTATGATATGCGGGATGCGGTATGCGATGCATATGCAAGATTTGAAAAGGAATGATAGAACCTGGACTCAACTTGGAAATCCAAGAGTGCCACTGGAAAGGTGAGGTGATTTCGGTTGAAATCGATATAAAGATCACCGGAATCGGATGCACGGTTTGGAAATGGCAAGCAAAACAAATATGACACCGGTCTGCGATAATCAGCAAGTAGCCATCTAAATGCATCAAGATAAATATGCTACATCACTCAAACATGACAACAAAATACATGGCAGGGATCCACTCATGATGCTTGACAAAAGATGAACAATGGGCTACGGCTAATTCATCAAATAACAGGTACAAACAAGCATGGCAAAAGTGCAAATGATAACAGGTTTCAGACTTGGTAAAATTAACACAAGTCTGGAATTTATCATCAGGAAGCATAATTTAGAGCATGAAAACTACAAGCTACAGGAACTTAACATGGCAAAGAAAGACATGGCATGAAGCTACTCAGAGCACTTAACAAAAGTCCCTTAGTGACCTTGAGCCAAAAGGGAGCAGAAAGTACAATTGCAAGCATGTGAACATGGGAAAAACACAAACAGATTCAGACTTAGTGAAAAACTAGAGCATGCAAATCAGTTAACGAGTAGGCATGTTTACGAGCTCGATGCACTCATATAGAGCATGGCATGACAAACTAAGCCTACACCCATCAAGAATACATGGCATAGGATCTAGACATGGCAATAACAATAACATAACATGCACGGATCAATAGCAACATCCTCGGCAAAATCGCTAAACATGTCAACAATCTGTCAGGATTCACGATATAGCAAAAGTAGAGCTCCATTGACTCAAGCTAGGTTGCTCCATAGTTACAAACAAAGACATGGATGGATATATCACCACAATGTTAACAAAACATCCTTACTGATCATCCTCAAAAGAGGCACTGATCACTAGGAAACAACATGAACATATGGCATAACAACAAAATCAGGACAAGGACTTAGTGAAATTCTAAGTCCCTGAAATCAGCATTACCGATTATGCTACTTTGCAAGCTTGTGCTAGTCACCACAAATATCACAAAAATACATGGCAAGCACCTCTGTAAAGATGGAATGACATATAACAAAACATATGTAGAGCTCAGGATCATATCATGCACACATTAATCATGGCAAAAATGACAAAATGCCATTTGATGAAACAGATCTGACAAATTCATCACATAGCCCTCTTCCAACAGCATTTCGGGCATCAAGATGAGTTCAAATGAAAATGATACAATGAGATGAAATGATGTACTCGTCGAGGCGAACATTTTGATATGCTACACGCATAAATCGGAGCTACGGATGCAAAGTTACGACATGATGAAGATTGCCAAAAATTAGGGTTTCGGGGATAAAAAGTCAACCATCTGCGTTTTGGACCTGGATCTGGCACGAGCCACTGTAGCACGCACTGTTCACTGGAAGTTCGCCGGAACGAAGAATGCGGCGGCCGGAGGAGGAGGACGCTGGGGTGCGCCGACGACAGAGAGAAGGACGGCGGCGTCGGGCGCCGGTGGCCGGGGGCGGCGACCTAGGCGGCGGAGCGGCGGACGCTGGCGTCGAGGTGTGCGGATGCTCCGGCGGTGATGGCGAGGCGGTGGAGCGGCGGAGGTGCGGCGCCGGCGCGGTGGCGGCGGGGAGCCGGCGAGCGGCGTGGGATGAAGGAGACGGCTCGGTCGGCGGCGGAGGAGACCCGGGCCGCGGGGGCTCCTCGGGCCCGTGCAGGCTGCGGGGCGGTGGAGGCGGCCTGCCACGTGGCGGGTGGCGATTGGCGGCGGCGGGATGTCCGTTAGGCGGCGGACATGTCCGGCGGCGGCGAGAGCAAATTTTTTAGGGTTAGGGTAGAATGATCCACGAATTTCGGAGGAGGGGCTAGTTTTATAGGTAGAGGGAGCTAGGAAGCTCCAAATGAGGTGCGGTTTTCGGCCACGCGATCGTGATCGAACGCTCTAGAAGATAGAAGAGGTTTAGGTGGGTTTTGGGCCAAAATGGAAGGGTGTTGGGCTGCAACACACCCGAGGCCTTTTCGGTCCGTCGGTTAACCGTTGGAGTATCAAACGAAGTCCAAATGGCACGAAACTTGACAGGCGGTCTACCCGTAGTAAACCAAGACCGCCTAGGAAGTCTCGGTCCAATCCGGAAATGTTTAACCCCCACACATGAAAAGAGGTAGAAAGGGGCGCCGGAGGAAATAGGAGCGCTGGAATGCAAAACGGACAACGAGGAAAATGCTCGGATGCATGAGACGAACACGTATGCAAATGCAACGCACATGATGACATGATATGAGATGCATGACAAAGGCAAAAACACACGAAGACAAAAACCTGAAAACAGAGAAAATAAAATAACTTAGGCCGGAAACGGCAAGAGTTGGAGTACAGATAAGGTAAATTACATCCGGGGTGTTACAACACTCCACCACTACGAAAGGATCTCGTCCCGAGATCTAGGACTGGAAAAACGCCGGGTACTCAGAACGAAGGTGATCCTCGCGTTCCCAGGTGGCTTCACAGTTGGAATGGTGTCACCACTTGACTTTGAGGAATTTGATTGACTTATTGCGAGTCTTGCACTCAGTTTCTTCAAGAATAGCAACTGGGTGCTCACGATAAGAAAGGTCTTCTTGGAGATCAATGTCTTCTAAGTTGACGGTGTGGTCAGGAGTCTTGAAGCACTTGCGGAGCTGAGAGACATGGAACACGTCGTGCATGTTTGCAAAGTTGGAGGGAAGCTCAAGTTGATAGGCGAGATCGCCTCTCTTGCTGACAATCTTGAAAGGTCCCACATATCTAGGGGCAAGCTTCCCTTTCATACCGAAGCGACAAGTACCTTTCATTGGAGAGACGCGGAGGTAAACATGGTCTCCGATCTTGAAAGCCAAATCACGATACTTACTATCATAGTAGCTCTTCTGGCGCGTTTGCGCTGCTTTGAGGTTATCATGAATGAATTTGCACATCTCTTCTGCCTCTGTGATCAAGTCATTTCCAAGAAGTTGACGTTCACCGGTCTCTGACCAGTTAAGAGGAGTACGGCACTTCCTTCCATAGAGAATTTCAAATGGGGCCTTGCCCTAACTTGCTTGAAAGCTGTTGTTGTAGGAGAACTCGACATATGGAAGACAATCTTCCCACTTCATACCGAAGGAGATAACGCAAGCCCTGAGCATATCTTCAAGAATCTGATTGACACACTCGACTTGGCCGCTAGTTTGAGGATGAAAAGCTGTGCTGAAACGGATGTTGGTGCCCATGGCCTTCTGAAAAGAATCCCAAAAATTGGAGGTAAAGATGCTGCCACGGTCTGAAGAGATCAACTGCGGAATGCCATGTAGAGAGACAATCCGAGAGGTATAAAGCTCTGCAAATTGATCTGAAGTGATAGACTCTTTGATGGGCAGAAAGTGAGCCACTTTAGTGAGTTTGTCGATGACAATGAATATAGCATCATTGCCACGCTTGGACTTTGCAAATCCCATCACGAAGTCCATCTCAATGTGGTCAAACTTCCATTCTGGAATGGCAAGAGGTTGGAGGAGACCAGCTGGTCGTTGGTGTTCTGCCTTCACTCTTCTGCAGACATCACACTCATTCACGAATTGAGCAATCTCGCGCTTCATTCAAGTCCACTAATAAGCCTGCTTGAGGTCCTGATACATCTTCGTGCTCCGAGGGTGGATGGAGAGGAGAGAATTGTGAGCCTCGTTCCTGATCACTTTGCGAAGGTCACCTTTGGGTACAACAATACGATCCTCGAAGAAGAGAGTATCCTTGTCGTCAAGGCGGTAGCACTTGTACTTGGGTTGACTCTTGGACATCCCAATCTTCACCTTCTTCACCATAGCATCAAGAAGTTGAGCCTCGCGAATCTGATCTTCCAAAGTAGGAGAGACTTGAAGGTTGGTGAGGAAACTTTGAGGAACAACTTGCAGACTGAGTTTGCGGAAAGCTTCACAAAGCTCAGGTTGGTAAGGCTTGAGAATCAAACTGTTGCAGTAAGCCTTCCTGCTCAATGCGTCAGCAATTACATTGGCCTTTCCTGGAGTATATTCGATGCTCGGATTATACACTTGAATCATTTCGACCCAACGAGTCTACCTGAGGTTGAGATTAGGCTGAGTGAAGATGTACTTGAGACTCTTGTGGTCAGTGAAGATGTCCACTTTTCTTCCCACACAGAGATGTCTCCAAGTCAAAAGAGCATGCACAACTGCTGCCGACTCGAGGGCATGAGTGGGGTAGTTCTTCTCGTTGGGCTTCAACTGGCGAGAAGTATAAGCCACAACTTTCTTCTCTTGCATCAACACTGCGCCAAGACCTTGGAGAGAGGCATCGCAGAAGACCTCAAACGGGTTGGATTCATCAGGAGGAGTCAGAACTGGAGCAGTGACTAATTTCTCTTTCAAGGTGTTGAAAGCGATGTCACATTCAAGAGACCAAACGTACTTCACGTGCTTCTGGAGAAGGTTTGAAAGAGGCTTCGCGATCTTTGAGAAGATCTCAACGAACCTTTGACAGTAGCTTGCGAGACCAAGGAAGCTGCGGAGTTGCTTCACATTCTGAGGTGGTTCCCAATTCACAATTGCAGACACCTTCTCAGGATTCACCGCTATGCCCTTGGCAGAGATGATATGCCCAAGATAGAGAACCTCATCGAGCCAAAACTCGCACTTTGAAAACTTGGCGTAGAACTGATGTTCTGTGAGCTTATCCAGCACCAAACGCAAGTGCTTGGTATGATCTTCCTTGTTCTTGGAAAAGACCAAAATGTCATCGAGGTAGACCAAGACGAAGTCATTTGTGTAGGTGTTGAAGTTGAAGTTCATCATGCGAGAGAAAGTTGGCGGAGCATTGACGAGGCCAAAAGACATGACAGTGTATTCATATGAGCCATAGCTTGTTCTGAAAGCCGTCTTGGGGATATCTTGCTCACGAATTCGAATCTGGTGATAGCCCATACGGAGATCAAGCTTGGAGAATACTTGAGCACCTTTGAGTTGTTCAAATAGCTCGTTGATGTTGGGAAGTGGGTACTTGTTCTTTATAGTCTTCTTGTTCAACGAACGGTAGTCAACACAAAGTCGGTCCATTCCATCCTTCTTCTTCACAAAAAGAACTCCACAACCCCACGGAGAAGAACTAGGTCGGATGAGACCCATATGCTCTTGTTCATCAACTTGCTTCTTCAGCTCCTTCAACTCTTTAGGTCCCAGCTTGTAAGGACGTTTGCAAACAGGTTCCGTGCCAGGCTCAAGATCGATGACGAATTCAACTGGCCGGTGCAGAGGACTTCCTGGAAGCTCTTCTGGAAAGACGTCTTGATATTCGCAAACGACTGGAATTTGAGAGATGGCATCCAGTTCACCCTTCTCATTGAGCGAAAACAGACGGATGGAATCGTCACGAGCGGCAAAGACAATAACATCCTCAGACGAATGAGTCAATTGAATCTGCCTGGCAGCACAATCAAGCTGAGCCTTGTGCTTAGAAAGCCAGTCCATTCCAAGAATAAGATCAATATCCGAGTCACCAAGAACCGTAGGAGAAGACAGAAACTTGTAGTCACCCAAAGTGATAGTAACATACGGAACAATGGAGTTAGCATTCATGCGCCTACCGGGAGAGATAACTGCTATCGGTCTAGGCAAAACTTGCAAAGCCAACTCATGCTTAGATGCAAAAGGTCTTGAGATGAAACAATGTGATGCACCAGTATCAAAAAAAACTCTTGCGGGAATGTCATTGACAGGAAGGTTACCCATAATCACATCTGGCGAGTCCTCTACCTGAGTTGCGTTCAACAAGTTGACCTCTCGAGCTCAAAGAGAATGAGAGCTAGCTGGATTTCTTCTCTGAAACTACCCTTGAACTGATATATCATGCTCTTCTCGTCAGGGACGTCTTGCTTAGCAAAACGGGCGAGCTTCTGAAACATTTTGTTGTACTCGTAAACAGACATAGTGCCTTGCTTCAGGTTGCGGAATTCCTCATGCTTGCTCTCAGTCACACTCTGAGGAATATGATGAGCTCTGAAGTCTTGACGGAATTCATCCCAGGTAATCACACGGCCTCCTCTGGAATCTTTGTACTGCTGAAACCATTCTGCAGCTTGGTCCTTGAGTTGGAAGGAAACGAACTTGACAAAGTCCTCAGGCCCGACGTTACTGCACTCGAAAATGCTTGCATATGTCCACGAGCCAATCATCAACATCTGTTGCCTCAACACAATTGCTGAAGGTCTTTGGCTGGTTAGCAAGGAACTGATTGAGTGTAGTGAACTGATTCTGATTGTTGCCATGGCCCTGGTTCCCTTGGTTGCGCTCTTGAAGAAGTTGCATGATCAGCTGCGTGTTTGCATTGGTAGCGGCCATCATAGCTTGCCATGCCTCCGGAGGTGGAGGTGGTGGTGGCAGATCAGGATTCGGAGTCGTGCGTGTTGGAGGAGCCATCCTGAAGAGGTTGACATCCGTTAGCAACTTGACAGACAAATATTGAAACTGAATCAAATGGGTTGAAATTGCAACATAAAGTCTTCACATCCGAACCAAATGAACGAATGCATTTCAATCGAAATGGTCACATTTCCATAAATTGAGAAGCCACTTAGAATTGAGGTAGAAGAATAAAAACAAGGTACGGACAAGAACGAATACTTGGTGAGGATTACCCAATCCCAAACCGAATATCCGCGGAAGAAGAACTAGAGCTACAAGAATTCCCACCTATGAAACTCCCGAACCTTTCCGGTTATGCAATCAGGTGTTGGGGATACATGGGAAGCATAATATCTGACCCAAATCTAGCAAATCCTACATCCAGCTGTATCCATCCTTCAGCACATAACCGAGAAACCTTCAGAAATCATTTACCTCAACCTTCGAAAAGCATCCGTTATACGAGTTATGGCAATACTCCCGAACTCCCGCCCCAGTACTGGGTGGAGTCGAGGTTATCTCACCAACAACTGCATAAAAGAGATTTTCGATGTCGGCGAACCTCAGGTATTCCAGAATCTCAACGATAAAATTGTGACGACAACACCTCGGAGCTCAACTCCCCGGGACACTGCCACAACCCCTAAATGACAGGAGGCACCAAGAATAATGTTCTCGTCACAAATCGATCGGAATGATTCCAAGATACCCGCGTGATCCTAAATTTTTTTAGTGAAATTTGAGAAGAGGAGAGTCAAAACTCTACGTCAGGATGCCTCACCAGAGCGATGAAGGGACTGGGGAGTAAAAAGAATTCCTAAACTCTCCGATATATATAATCCTAAATGACTCAAAACATTTTTCTAGACTCAACAACACCAATGATTCGATCAAGCAGGGGGCTCCTAAGGTCGGGGAAGGCTCTGATTACCAACTTGTAACGCCCTCGATGCGGCTATATCTCCTACGTGTCGAAGCACGACTTAGAGGCATAACCGCATTGAAAGAAATGTCGCAAGTAAGGTAATCTTCACAACAACCCATGTAAATGAAGGAAATATGCCCTAGAGGCAATAATAAAGTTATTATTTATTTCCTTATATCATGATAAATGTTTATTATTCATGCTACAATTGTATTAACCGGAAACATAATACATGTTTGAATACATAGACAAACAGAGTGTCACTAGTATGCCTCTACTTGACTAGCTCGTTGATCAAAGATGGTTATGTTTCCTAACCATAGACACGAGCATATGATTAACGGGATCACATAATTAGGAGAATGAAGTGATTGACTTGACCCATTCCGTTAGCATAGCACTTGATCATTTAGTTTGTTGCTATTGCTTTCTTCATGACTTATACATGTTCCTATGACTATGAGATTATGCAACTCCCGTTTACCAGAGGAACACTTTGTGTGCTACCAAATGTCACAACATAACTAGGTGATTATAAAGGTGCTCTACAGGTGTCTCCGAAGGTACTTGTTGGGTTGGCGTATTTCGAGATTAGGATTTGTCACTCCGATTGTCGGAGAGGTATCTCTGGGCCCTCTCGGTAATGCACATCACTTAAAGCCTTGCAAGCATTGCAACTAATGAGTTAGTTGCGGGATGATGTATTACGGAACGAGTAAAGAGACTTGCCGGTAACGATATTTGAACTAGGTATTGAGATACCGACGATCGAATCTCGGGCAAGTAACATACCGATGACAAAGGGAACAATGTATGTTGTTATGCGGTTTGACCGATAAAGATCTTCGTAGAATATGTGGGAGCCAATATGAGCATCCAGGTTCCGCTATTGGTTATTGACCGCAAACGTGTCTCAGTCATGTCTACATTGTTCTCAAACCCGTAGGGTCCGCACGCTTAAGGTTTCGATGACAGTTATATTATGAGTTTATGAGTTTTGATGTACCGAAGGAGTTTGGAGTCCCGGATGAGACTGGGGACATGACGAGGAGTCTCGAAATGGTCGAGACGTAAATATCGATATATTGGACGACTATATTAGGACATCGGAAAGGTTCCGAGTGATTCGGGTATTTTTCGGAGTACCAGAGAGTTATGGGAATTCGCCGGGGAGTATATGGGCCTTATTGGGCCATACGGGAATAGAGGAGAGAGGCCAAAAGGAAGGAGGCGCGCCCCCCCCCCTCTGGTCCGAATTGGACAAGGGGTGCAGCCCCCTTTTCCTTGTTCCTCTCCCACTGGGAGTAGGACTCCCCCCTTGGCGCGCCCTCCTCCTAGGCCGGCCGCCTCCCCCTTGCTCCTTTGTATACGGGGGCAGGGGGCACCCCATAGACAACAATTGATCATTGATATCTTAGCCGTGTGCGGTGCCCCCCTCCACCATAATCCTCGATAATATTGTAGCGGTGCTTAGGCGAAGCCATGCAACGGTAGAACATCAAGATCGTCACCACGCCATCGTGCTGACGGAACTCTTCCCAGACATTCTGCTGGATCGGAGTCCAGGGATCGTCATCGAGCTGAACGTGTGCTAGAACTCGGAGGTGTCGTAGTTTCGGTGCTTGATCGGTCGGGCCGTGAAGACGTACGACTACATCAACCGCGTTGTGCTAACGCTTCCGCTTTCGGTCTACGAGGGTACGTGGACAACAATCTCCCCTCTCATTGCTATGCATCACCATGATCTTGCGTGTGCGTAGGATTTTTTTTGAAATTACAACATTCCCCAACAGTAAATAGATAAAAGGGGTAAAAGGTACATAGTTGGCTTACACTCGCCACGTCACAAAAATACATGAATAACATTACAATCATCCAATACACTCATCGTCCGACTACGGTACCAAAATAAAGATCAACCCCCACATGCGACAAAGTCCCCGATCGCCCCAACTGGGCACCACTACTGATCATCTGGGAAAGACACATAGTAACGGCGAGAGTCTTCATCGAACTCCCACTTGAGCTCAAGCGCATCGTCTGGAGCAGTATCATTGGTCCCTGCATCTGGTTTTGGAAGTAAACTGTGAGTCACGGGGACTCAGCAATCTCACACCCTCGCGATCAAGACTATTTAAGCTTATAGGTAAGGCAAGGTATGATGTGGAGCTGCAGCAAGCGACTAGCATATATGGTGGCTAACATGTTCGTAAAAGAGAGCGCGAAGAGAAGGCAAAAGCACGGTCGAACAATGATGATCAAGATGTGATCCTAGAACAACCTACGTCAAACATTACTCCAACATAGTGTTCACTTCCCGGACTCCGCCGAGAAGAGACCATCACGGTTACACACGCGGTTGATTCATTTTAATTAAGTTAAGTTTCAAGTTATCTACAACCGGACATTAACAAATTCCCATCTGCCCATAACCGCGGGCATGGCTTTCGAAACTTCAAATCCCTGTAGGGGAGTCCCAACTTAGCCCATCACAAGCTCTCACGGTCAACGAAGGATATTCCTTCTCCCGTGACATTCCGATCAGGCTCGGCATCCCGGTTACAAGACATCCTCGACAATGGTAAAACTAAACCAGCAACACCACCCAGATGTGCTGACAAATCCCAATAGGAGCTGCACATATCTCGTTCTCAGGGCACACCGAATGAGCAAGACGTCGGGTAGGCCAGCCCAGAGTTGCCCCTGGTAGCCCCGGACATCGCTCAGTTGGACCAACACTTAGAGAAGCACTGGCCCGGGGGGGTTAAAATAAAGATGACCCTTGAGTCCGCAAAACCCAAGGGAAAAAAAGGCTAGGTGGCGAATGGTAAAACCAATGTTGGGCATTGCTGGAAGAGTTTTATTCAAGGCGAACTGTCAAGGGGTTCCCATTATAACCCAACCGCGTAAGGAACGCAAAATCCGGGAACATAACACCGATATGACGGAAACTAGGGCGGCAAGAGTGGAACAAAACACCAGTCAAAAGGCCGAGCCTTCCACTCTTTACCAAGTATATAGGTGAATTAAGATAAACAAGGTAATATAGTGATATCCCAACAATAAACAATGTTCCAACAAGGAACGATCTCCAATCTTCACCTGCAACTAGCAACGCTATAAGAGGGGCTGAGCAAAGCGGTAACATAGCCAAACAACAGTTTGCTAGGACATGGTGGGTTAGAGGTTTGACATGGCTATATGGGAGGCATGGTAATCAAGTGGTAGGTATCGTAGCATAGGCATAGCAAAAGAGCGAGCATCTAGCAAGCAAAGATAGAAGTGATTTCGAGGGTATGGTCATCTTGCCTGCAAAGTTGTCAGAGTTTACTTGATCCTCATAAGCGAACTCAACGGGCTCCTCGTTCACGAACTCGTCTCCCGGCTCTACCCAAACAAGATAACAAGCAAAAGGAACACAATCAACCACGTGCAATGCTCAAATAACATGATGCAAACATGGTATGATATGCGGGATGCGGTATGCGATGCATATGCAAGATTTGACAAGGAATGATTGAACCGGGCCTCAACTTGGAAATCCAAGAGTGCCACTACAAAGGTGAGGTGATTTCAGTTAAAATCTATATAAAGATCACTGGAATCGGATGCACGGTTTGGAAATGGCAAGCAAAACAAATATGACACCGGTCTGCGATAATCAGCAAGTAGCCATCTAAATGTATCAAGATAAATATGCTACAGCAATCAAACATGACAAAAAAATACATGGCAGAGATCCACTCATGAAGATTGACAAAAGATGAACACTAAGCTACGGCTAATTCATCCAATAACAGGTTCAAACAAGCATGGAAAAAGTGCAAATGATAACAGGTTTCAGACTTGGTGAAATTAACACAAGTCTGGAATTTATCATCGGGAAGCACACTTTAGAGCATGAAAACTACAAGCTACAGGAACTTAACATGTCAAAGCAAGGCATGGCATGAAGATACTCAAAGCACTTAACAAAAGTTCCTTAGTGACCTTGAGCCAAAAGGGATCAGAAAAGTACAATTGCAAGCATGTGAACATGGCAAAAACACAAACAGATTCAGAGTTAGTGAAAAACTAGAGCATGCAAATCAGTTAACGAGTAGGCATGTTTACGAGCTCGATGCACTCACTACAGAGCATGGCATGACAAACTAAGCATACACCCATCAAGAATACATGGCATAGGAGCTAGACATGGCAAGAACAATAACATACCATGCATGGATCAATAGCAACATCCTCGGCAAAATCGCTAAACATGTCAACAATCTGTCAGGATTCACGATATAGCAAAAGTAGAGCTCAATTGAGTCAAGCTAGGATGCCCCATAATTGCAAACAAAGACATAGATGGATAGAGCACCACAATGTTAACAAAACATCCTTACTGATCATCCTCAAAAGAGGCACGGATCACTAGGAAACAACATGAACATATGGCATAACAACAAAATCAGGACAAGGACTTAGTGAAATTCTAAGTCCCTGAAATCAGCATTACCGATTACGCTACTTTGCAAGCCTGTGCTAGTCACCACAAATATCACAAAAATACATGGCAATCATCTCTATAAAGATGGCATGGCATATAACAAAACACATGTAGAGCCCAGGATCATATCATGCACACATTAATCATGGCAAAAATGACAAAATGCCATTTGATGAAACAGATCTAACAAATTCATCACATAGCCCTCTTCCAACAGCATTTCGGGCATCAAGATGAGCTCAAATGAAAATGATACAATGAGATGAAACGATGTACTCATCGAGATGAACATTTTGATATGCTACATGCACAAATTGGAGCTACGGATGCAGAGTTAGGACATGATGAAGATTGCCAAAAATTAGGGTTTCAGGGATAAAAAGTCAACCGTCTGCGTTTTGGATCTGGATCTGGCGCGAGCACTGTAGCACGCACTGTTCACCGGAAGTTTGCCGGAACGAAGAACGCGGCGGCCGGAGGAGGAGGACGCCGGGGTGCGCCGGCGACGGAGAGGAGGACGGCAGCGTCGGGCGCCGGTGGCCGGGGCGGTGACCTGGGCGGCGGAGCGGCGGACGCCGGCGTCGTGGTGGCGCGGCGGCTCCGGGCGGTGATGGCGAGGTGGCGGGGCGGCGGAGGCGCGGCGCTGGCGCGGTGGCGGAGCTCGGCCGGCACAGTGGCGGCGGGGAGCCGGCAAGCGGTGCGGGAGGAAGGAGACGGCTCGGTCGGCGGCGGAGGAGACCCGGGCGCGGGCCGTGGGCGGCGGTGGAGGCGGCCTGCCACGTGGCGGGCGGCGATTGGCGGCGGCGGGATGTCCGTTAGGCGGCGGACATGTCCGGCGGCGGCGAGAGCAAATTTTTTAGGGTTAGGGTAGAATGATCCACGAATTTCGGAGGAGGGGCTAGTTTTATAGGTAGAGGGAGCTAGGAAGCTCCAAATGAGGTGCGGTTTTCGGCCACGCGATCGCGATCGAACGCTCTAGATGATGGAAAGGGTTTTGGTGGGTTTTGGGACAAATTGGAAGGGTGTTGGGCTGCAACACAAACGAGATCTTCTTGGTCCCTCGGTTAACCGTTAGAGTATCAAATGAAGTCCAAATGGCATGAAACTTGATAGGCGGTCTACCCTTAGTAAACCAAGGCCGCCTGGCAAGTCTTGGTCCAATCCGGAAATGTTTAACCCCCACACACGAAAAGAGGTAGAAAGGGGCGCCGGAGGAGATAGGAGCGCCGGAATGCAAAACGGACAACGAGGAAAATGCTCGGATGCATGAGACGAACACGTATGCAAATGCAATGCACATGATGACATGATATAAGATGCATGACAAAGGCAACAACACACGAATACACAAACCCGAAAACGGATAAAATAAAATAACTTAGGCCGGAAACGGCAAGAGTTGGAGTACAGATAAGGTAAATTACACCCGGGGTGTTACATACGCCTTTTGGTTTATGTAATGCACCTGCTACCTTTCAAAGATGCATGATGGATATATTTTCTAACTTTTGCGAAAAAGATTTGTGAGGTTTTCATGGACGATTTTTCCATTTATGGATCCTCTTTTGATGATTGCTTGAGCAACCATGATCGAGTTTTGTAGAGATGTGAAGAAACTAATCTTTTCTTGAACTGGGTGAAGTGCCACTTTTTTGTTAATGAAGGTATTGTCTTGGGGCATAAAATTTCTAAAAGAGGTATTGAAGTTCATAAAGCTAAAGTTGATGCTATTGAAAAGATGCCGTGTCCCAAGGACATCAAAGGTATAAGAAGTTTTCTTGGTCATGCCGGTTTTTATAGGAGGTTCATTAAGGACTTCTCAAAAATTTCTTGGCCTCGGACTAACCTATTACAAAAATATATTCCTTTTGTCTTTGATGATGATTGTGTAGAAGCATTTGAAATACTTAAGAAAGCTTTGATTTCTACACCTATTGTTCAGCCACGTGATTGGAATTTACCCTTTGAAATTATGTGTGATGCTAGCGATTATGTTGTAGGTGTTGTACTAGGACAAAGAGTTGATAAGAAGCTGAATGTTATCCAATATGCTAGTAAAACTCTACATAGTGCCCAGACAAAGTATGCTACTACTGAAAAAGAATTTTTAGTAGTTGTTTTTGCTTGTGATAAGTTTAGACCATATATTGTGGATTCTAAAGTAACTATTCACACTGATCATGCTGCTATTAAATACCTTATGGAAAAGAAAGATGCTAAACCTAGACTTATTAGATGGGTTCTCTTGCTACAAGAATTTGATTTGCATATTATTGATAGAAAGGGAGCTGAGAACCCCATTGCAGACAACTTGTCTAGGTTAGAGATTGTTCTTGATGACCCCCTACCTATTGATGATAGCTTTCCTGATGAACAATTAGTTGTCATAAATGCTTCTCGTACTGCTCCATGGTATGCTAATTACATTGTTGCTAAATTCATACCACCTAGTTTCACATACCAGCAAAAGAAAAAGTTTTTTATGATTTGAGACATTACTTTTGGGATGACCCACATCTTTATAAAGAAGGAGTAGATCGTATTATCAGACGTTGTGTACCTGAGCATGAACAGGAACAGATCCTACGCAAGTGTCACTCCGAGGCTTATGGAGGGCACCACACTGGAGATAGAACTGCGCATAAGGTATTGCAATCCGGTTTTTATTGGCCTACTCTCTTCAAGGATGCCCATAAGCTTGTCTTATCTTGTGATGAATGTCAAAGAATCGATAATATTAGTAGATGTCAAGAAATGCCTATGAATTATTCACTTGTTATTGAACCATTTGATATTTGGGGCTTTGATTATATGGGACCTTTTCCTTCCTCTAATGGGTATACACATATTTTAGTTGCTGCTGATTACGTTACTAAGTGGGTAGAAGCTATTCCAACTAGTAGAGCTGATCATAACACCTCTATTAAGATGCTTAAAGAAGTTATTTTCCCGAGGTTTGGAGTCCCTAGATATTTAATGACTGATGGTGGTTCGCACTTTATTCATGGTGTCTTTCGTAAAATGCTTGCTAAGTATGATGTTAATCATAGAATTGCATCTCCTTATCACCCACAGTCTAGTGGTCAAGTAGAATTGAGTAATAGAGAGCTCCAATTAATTTTGCAAAAGACCGTTAATAGATCTAGGAAGAATTGGTCCAAGAAACTTGATGATGCATTATGGGCTTATAAAACTGCATATAAAAATCCTATGGGTATGTCTCCTTATAAAATGGTTTATGGTAAAGCTTGTCACTTACCTCTCGAACAAGAACATAAGGCATATTGCGCTATTAAAGAGCTCAACTATGATTTCAAACTTGTCGGTGAGAAGAGGTTATTTGACATTAGCTCACTTGATGAATGGAGAACCCAAGCCTATGAAAATGCCAAGTTGTTTAAATAAAAAGTTAAAAGATGGCATGATAAAAGGATACTAAAGCGTGAGTTTAATTTAGGTGATTATGTATTGCTATACAACTCTCGTTTAAGATTTTTTGCAGGAAAACTTCTCTCTAAATGGGAAGGCCCTTACGTCATCGAGGAGGTCTATCGTTCTGGTGCCATAAAAATCAACAACTTTGAAGGCACAAATCCGAAGGTGGTGAACGGTCAAAGAATCAAACATTATATCTCAGGTAATCCCATAAATGTTGAAACTAATATTATTGAAACCGTAACCCCGGAGGAATACATAAGAGACACTTTCGGGAACATTTCAGACTCTGAAAAGGAATAGGTACGTGGTACGATAAGTAAACCGACTCCAAAACAGTTCTAATGGCAATTTTTCTCCGTTTTGGAATATTTAAGAAAATAGGAAAATAAGAAGGAGACCGAAAAGGACACAAGGGCTCCACGAGGGTGGAGGGCGCGCCCTACCCCCCTGGGTGCGCCCCCTACCTCATGGGCACCTCGTGTGCTCTCCGGACTCCATTTTCTTGCACGATTCTCCTTTTGGTCGGTAAAAATTCATTATATAATCTCCCGAAGGTTTTGACCACCGTATCACGCAAATATCTCCTTTCTTTGTTTCGAGCTGTTTTCTGGCAGATCTAGATCGCCATGGCGTCTTCAAGTGCCCCCAAGGACAAGTTCTTCGAGAAGGTCATCAACCCCTACCTCGCGGAAGTGCTGCAACACCCTCAAACCATTGAGATGCGTGAGGGGTTGTTGCACATCCGCGATGTGGAGGGACCGAGGAGGACCGGAAGCGTGGAGACAAGGCTCGAGGCGATGGAGCAACAAGTCTTCAAGTGTCAGGAGATGGTGGAGCGTGGACTCAACTCCAATCACATAATGATCACGGAGTTCACCAACAACCACAAGCTGGACGCCAAGGACATTGGGGAGGCCATCTTCAAGCTTCACGAGAAAATCGAGTGCCTCCAAGCCCAGATCTATGACCTATAAAACCAAAACTGTGAGTATGAATATAGATTCAAGAGGATGAGTTTGGCTGCAGAATTGAGGATTCTGGAGACTCGATCATCCTTCTATGATGGTGAGCCTATGCCTTGGAAGATGGACGACAAGCCTACATCATCAACAACTCCTTCATCGCCACCTCAGAGGAAGGAGACATAATCACATGGATATGGGCACTCCCCTTGGCAACTGCCAAGATTGGGGTAGTGCCCCGGTATTGTATCACCATCACAACTTTCATCTTTACTGTTTTTCTTAGTTCGATCCTTTTGGTAATATCTTGATCTAGTAGAATAAAGTTTTAGTATGATCTAGTTGTGAGTTTTGCTTTATGATCCTTCTATGTAATCGAGTCTGTGAGCGATATATAATAAAGATTAGTGTTGAGTCAAGGGCTTGATTATCTTGCTATGATCTTGAGGGAATAAAATAAAAGAGAAAGAAATAAATAGATCATATGGATCTTATGGAGAGTAATGAGCTCACATATAAAGAGTATGATGAATAAAAGTTGTTGAGAGTTGACGAACATAGTTTTGGTCATCGTTGCAATTAATAGGAAGTAATAAAGAAAGAGAGGTCTTCACATATACATATACATATACTATCTTGGACATCTTTTATGATTGTGAGCACTCATTAAAGTATGATATGCTAAAGAGTTGACGTTGGACAAGGAAGACAACGTAATGGGTTATGTTTTCTTATATCTGAGATAAATTATATTGTCATGGATCATCCAACATGTTGAGCTTGCCTTTCCCTCTCATGCTAGCCAAGTTCTTTGCACCAAGTAGAAATACTACTTGTGCTTCCAAATATCCATAAACCCGTTTTTGCCATGAGAGTCCACCATACCTACCTATGGATTGAGTAAGATCCTTCAAGTAAGTTGTCATCGGTGCATGCAATAAAAATTGCTCTCTAAATGTGTATGACTTATTAATGTGGAGAAAATAAGCTTTATACGATCTTGTGATGTGGAAGAAATAGAAGCGACGGACTGCATAATAAAGGTCCATATCACAAGTAGCAATATAAAGTGACGTTCTTTTGCATTAAGATTTTGTGCATCCAACCATAAAAGCGCATGACAACCTCTGCTTCCCTCTGTGAAGGGCCTATCTTTTACTTTTATCTTCTACCTTACATAAGAGTCATGGTGATCTTCACCTTTCCTTTTTACATTTTATCCTTTGGCAAGCACAATGTGTTGGAAAGATCCAGATACATATAGCTAATTGGATGTGAGTCTGCATGAGCTATTATTATTGACATTACCCTTGAGGTAAAACGTTGGGAGGCAAAACTATAAGCCCCTATCTTTCTCTGTGTCTGATTAAAACTCCATACCCATAAATATTGCGTGAGTATTAGCAATTGTGAAAGACTAAATGATAGTTGAGTATGTGGACTTGCTGAAAAGCTCTTATATTGACTCTTTCCTATGTTATGATAAATTGCAATTGCCTCAGTGACTAAGATTAGAGTTTGTTAGCTTTCAATGAAGTTTATGATTCATATTTAAAATTGTGATTGAATTGTTACTTTAGCATAAGAGATCATATGACAATATATATATTTTGTTGTTGTAAGAATGATCATGATGCCCTCATGTCCGTATTTTATTTTTATCAACACCTCTATCTCTAAACATGTGGACATATTTTTTGATTTCGGCTTTCTCTTAAGGACAAGCGAGGTCTAAGCTTGGGGGAGTTGATACGTCCATTTTGCATCATGCTTTTATATCGATATTTATTGCATTATGGGCTGTTATTACACATTATGTCACAATACTTATGCCTATTCTCTCTTATTTTACAAGGTTTACATGAAGAGCTGGAATGCCGGCAGCAGGAATTCTGGGCTGGAAAAGGAGCAAATATTAGAGACCTATTCTGCACATCTCCAAAAGTCCCGAAACTCCACAGGATCACTTTTCAGAATATATAAAAAATATTGGGCGCAAGAAGTACCAGAGGGGGGCCACCCACCAGCCACGAGGGTGGGGGGCGCGCCCTACCCCCTGGGCTTTCCCACCTTCCTCGTGGGCCCCCTGGTAGCCCTCCGATGCCCATCTTTGGCTATGTGGAGTCTTTCGTCGAGGAAAAAATTAGAAGCAAGCATTCGGGAAGAAACTCCGCCGCCACGAGGCGGAACCTTGGGGAACCAATCTAGGGCTCCGGCGGAGCTGTTCTGCTAGGGAAACTTCCGTCCGGGAGGGGGAAATCATCTCCATCGACATCTTCACCAACACCATCTCATCTCAAACCCTAGTTCATCTCTTGTATCCAATCTTTGTATCCAACCTCGGATTGGTACCTGTGTGTTGCTAGTAGTGTTGATTACTCCTTGTAGTTGATGCTAGTTGGTTTACTTGGTGGAAGATCATATGTTCAGATCCATTATGCATATTAATAACCCTCTGATTATGAACATGAATATGCTTTGTGAGTAGTTAAGTTTGTTCCTGAGGACATGGGAGAAGTCTTTCTATTAGTAGTCATGTGAATTTGGTATTCGTTCGATATTTTGATGAGATGTATGTTGTCATCCCTCTAGTGGTGTCATGTGGAGGTCGACTACATGACACTTCGCCATTGTTTGGGCCTAGAGGGAGGCATTGTGAAGTAATAAGTATATGATGGGTTGCTAGAGTGACAGAAGCTTAAACCCTAGTTTATGCGTTGCTTCGTAAGGGGCTGATTTGGATCCATATGTTTCATACTATGGTTAGGTTTACCTTAATACTTCTGCTGTAGTTGCAGATGCTTGCAATGGGGGTTAATCATAAGTGGGATGCTTGTCCAAGTAAGGACAGTACCCAAGCACCGGTCCACCCACATATCAAATTATCAAAGTACCGAACGTGAATCATATGAACATGATGAAAACTAGCTTGACGATAATTCTCATGTGTCCTCGGGAGCGCTTTCCTTCATATAAGAGTTTGTCCAGGCTTGTCATCTGCTACAAAAAGGATTGGGCCATCTTTCTGCACCTTATTTACTTTTATTACTTGCTACTCCTTACAAATTACCTTATCACAAAACTATCTGTTACCGATAATTTCAGTGCTCGCAGAGAATACCTTACTGAAAACTGCTTATCATTTCCTTCTGCTCCTCGTTGGGTTCGACACTCTTACTTATCGAAAAGCTACGATAGATCCCCTCCACTTGCGGGTCATCACCCCTTGCTTCCCACTCCCCCTGTACGCTCAGGTGCCAGACTTGGGAGAAGGTGGCAGCGCTCCACGCCGTGTGATGCACGGCCGCGGGGACCAGGCTGGGGCCGCGCGGTCGGCCGTCCTGCGAACCCACGCCGAAGCCTCCTCGCGTGTGTTCTTTATGTGGGCAGTGATGCCACCACACATGTGGATCTGGTTCCCGCACTTCTTCGCTGAAGAGATGCCGCCGAGGGGGCCGCTCGAGTAGTGGCTGCAGCATGCTGGGTGTTGCAGTCTAGCCACGAGGGCAGAGGTTGAGGTCGTCTCCCCCGGCAAGATCTTCATGACTCATGGATGGGGCGAGGCTGCCCGCGTCTGCCGGACGGAGGGGGCCCTCGCCATCCATTTCGAGTATGACGGTGCCTCCAGGCTGTTCTTCAAGGTCTTCGACGAGGAAGGCCGTCGCCTAGAGTGCTGCCCCGGAGGAGACCGACAGCATGGTGATGCGACGGGCATAGGGCCTGCCGTTGGTCCTGCCAACAGCTCCTCTAGCAGCAGCGGCGACTCCTGGGAGTCCAGTGACTCTCCTGAGCCTAGCGAGTCTCCGGAGTTGAGCGACGACAGCTACGTGCCTCCGAGCTCTCGTCGCGCTCGGAGTGCCGTGGCGACCTCCGCCCGGCGCCGACGATGATCTGGATGGGGTTAGCGTCGGCCTCACGTGTCCCACTATTGATGATGGTGTCGGCGGCGGCGGCGCCCATAGTCGGGGCTTCTTGGGGCTGTTCTTCTTTTGTTCCCTGCAAGGAATCGAGACGAACCCCGTGGGGGTATGTAAAAAACCTGTAATGGTTTGGCTTCAGCGTTTATTGTTCTTAACATGAGATTGCGTCTGCGTGTCTAACTCAGGCATTACTCCCCCTTTTCGTTCTTGCGTTAGCTTTAGAGCTCTACGTTGTCAGGTCCTAGTCCTAGGCAGGCTTCAGCCATCGCCGGTATGCCAGGTCGGGATGCCATGGTCAAGGCCAGTAGGTGAGCTACCCGAGGTCCGGTAAGAGCTCCCGAGGCGCGATGCTTAGGAGGTCCCCTTTGACGTGCAAGCTGCTCCCTGGAGGCCAAAAAGGAAAGCAGCACTGTCGGAGCGAATTTATGAGAGTGAAGGGCTTCAGACAGATAGATTCACATTATTATGCATAGGTGACTTATCTTTTGGCAAGCCTATGGCAATTCCATGCACAACGCCCGATTCATGCTTCAGCGGTGATGCTACTAGGTAGGGCCACGCCGGTCTCCCCTTTTCCCGCTCATCTGAATGCTCTGGGTCCTTGGGTCCCGACCCTCGAGCGAGGCTCGGCCTCCGCTGGTATGCCAGGTCACGATGCCGTGGTTAAGGCCAGGGGTGAGGGCTAGAGAGTTAGTATGAGCTCCTGAGGCACGATGCTTAGGAGTCCCCCCTTTAACGTGCAAGTGAATCGCGTGGAAAAGGGGCGTCCGGCGAGGCCGTCTGTAGTTGAGCTCTGGAGATTCCTGTGGGTTAGTTCAAGAGGAGAGCGTAACCCATAATCGCGTTCGCTGTCCTGCCTCTGTCCTTTCCTCAAGAAGATGAAGGCACTGAGGATCTGGTGAGGTGACGTGCGCGGAGCGAGCCGTGAGCCAGAGCTCGATCGCACAGGTTTATCAGCATTGTAGGGATGGACCCGAGCACAAGCGTCGTGCCAGCATGTGTAGCCCCCGTTGCAAGATGAGTGAGAGGCCGGTCAGCAACACAGGGAGCCACAAAGGGCGTCAGGCAGGTAGGTGATAACATAAATCATGTTATGGGAGAAGGTAAAGCTAGTCCAGATAGATGCAAGAATGATACATGCCGCATGGATGGATCCTACGCGGCCTGGGGATGTTTGCAGCCCGAGGGGCGCCTCCAACAAGGTAAACTAAAGATGCAAAAGGATACGTGCCACAGGGACAGGCCCATGCGACTTGGGGATAATGCAGCCCGAGGGACGCCCCCAACTAAATAAACTGGAAAATATCACCCGGTGCCGCCCTGAAGAGGTGTTGAAGTAGCTGAAGATGCACCCTGAGGAGGTTGCTCCTCACGAGCCGTCTTGGTCTTGAGCCTCATAAGGCTCTGGAGGCTTGGGAGGTTCGTGACGAACCACTGCCACCTCCGCCAGGACCGCGTGGTACCTGGCCTCCTGAGCAGCCACGATGCTTCGTAAGCGATGCTGGAAGGCGGCAGCTGCCTTCGGCAAGCCAAAAGGCATGCGAACGTAGCTATGAGGTGGGCCCTCACACAGACCAGCACGCGAAGGCTAGAAGCGCTCCTAAGCTGTGGCTCTGTTGAGCCCGGGGATGTTGATGCACACGCGCAGCTCGTTGTCCTCGCTAGAATAAGGGGCCATGCCAGGTGGTCTTGGTCTTATCGCACCAATATGGAAACCTTTGCATGATTCCTCAGGACTCCGCGCCTGCGCTTGCCCCCTTGGCACCAAAGGGGAAACTGGTACACTGCGCCCGCTGGCGCCCGCATGGCCTTGGTCGTCATGGCTCACGTCATGCAAACCTCGTGAGGTGCACCTTGCCTTGATATCTCCGCTCCTCGGGAGCTGGCCTGGCGAGGCTGTCAGAGCACTAGATTTTGATTGCAATTAGTTACATAATCATCCATGCGTCATGTTTAAATTCCATTTAAACTTGAAATGGGGACTGATAAACCCTAGCAGGAAATGAAATTCAACTAGGGTCAAAATTAAATATTTTCAATGAACCCAAAATGCCCTTCACAAAATGTTCATCATTTCTGGATTGGGCTAAAACCCCTGGAAAAAATGGTGAGCATTTTTCTAGGACAATCTGGCTTATTGAATTAATTCATAAGTATTTGAATTTGGACATTTAAATAATATAAATATTTTTACATATCCAAATAATTCTGAAAGTATTTGATGGCTGTTGTAAATAATTTCACAAGTGCGCATAATTACTTTTAGAATTTTATCAAATGGTTTAGTTTTCAAACTAAATCAAAATAGAGGAAAATAAATAGAAAACAGAAATAAAGGAGAGAGAGAGAGAGCGTACCTGGCGCTCACCTGGCAGCCCAGCTGGCCTGGCACTGTTGGCCCAGCCCACCAGGGGCAAGGTTGTCTTCAACCTTGTGCCCACTGGCAGCCAGCGCACGCACCCGACCGTGCCACCTCCTGCTTCGCCGTGTCGCGCTCCCCGTCAACCCAATCCCGCGCCTGGAGACGCCTCGAAGCCCCTCTCTCCTCTCCCTCACTCGCTGCACTGTCTCCCTCCCCACTGTCCCTTCCTCAGCAGCCGCCCGAGAGCCACCGAGCTCGCCGCTGCCACCCGCGTGACCATCGTACCTCCCTCGCCCTCTCACTATGCCAAGAAGCTCCGCCGCTTCATCCTCGACATCCCCACCGACCCACACATTGCCGGACGTCCCGAACGCCCTCACCGTTGTCTTCTTCAACCTCGGGTTGACCGAGATCGTCGTCGCCCGTACGTCACCGTCAGGCCGCCTCCGAGCTTGTTGTCTCCTTGATTTGAACCGCCGTGAGCCCCTGCCTCTTTTCCCCTCTCTCCCGTGCTCTTTTCCTCGCCATAGCCACCGCTTCGCCGATGACCGAATCGTGCCGCCGCCTGAGCCCCTCGTTGCCGTGGCCACAGTCATCATAGTCCCCAACCGAGCACACCCACGTGCTCACCGCACCGCTTAGAGGCCGTAGGTGCTACGCCCGCATCGCCACGCCCACTGCAGCTTCAATCCCAAGCTCGCCCGAGCTCTGGCTACCGCAGTCGAGCTCGCCCGGCGACGTTTCTGGCTAACCCAGCTCGTGCCGCTGCTACCCTCCCATGCGCGGAGTCGCGCTGACCTTGAAGAGCCCAAGCAAGCTTTCTCCCGTCGCCGGAAACGGCCGGACGGCCAGCACCACAGTGCTCCGGTCATCGCTGGAGTTGATCCGATGACGTGGGTGGATTATATTAGTCTAATTACCCGATTAGTTTAACCGCAGTCACTGACTGTGGACCCCACATCACTAATTAACCATGGGTTAGCCCCTGTGATAAAGACATGTGGGGCCCACGGGTCAGGTTTGACCTGGACCGGCCCTGTTGACTTGCTGACGTCGCACCAATGTCATGCTGACGCATTAAGCTATTTATGAATTTAAATAAATCTAAATGATTTATTCATTTTCAGAAATTTGCCTAAACTTCTAAAAATCATAGAAACACAATCGTACTCAGATTGAAATAATTTATATATGAAAAATTATCAGAAAAATTCAATCTATCCATCTGTACCATTTTCATGCATGACAAACGAGCTTATACCTACTGTATAAGTGAAAACATGATAATGGCATTTTAAGTGCTTAATGTGGAGCTTGCATATGAACCTTTGGTTCATATGGACTTCATTTAAATCATTGCTTGCTGCATTGGCTCAAATCACATCATATTGCCATGTCACATTCATGCATCATATTGTTGCATTGCATTGATTGTGTTCCTTCTCTGTTTGCCGATATTTATCCCCTCTCAGTGGATGTAGTTCCGATGACGAGTTCGATGACACCGATAGAGAGCTATACTATCTTCAGAAGTGCTAGGCAAGCAAACCCCCCTTGTTCATTCTGATACAATCCCACTCTCTCGCTCTTTCTCTCTTTTACTGCATTAGGACAACAACATTTCAACTGTTACATGCTGCGGTAGTTGAACCCCTTTCCTCTGCATGACCTGTCATTGCCACAGTAAATAGATGAAACCAACTAGCATGAGTAGGAGTTGTTTGAGCCCTGATGTGCCTACTCATTCATGCTTGTTGTCATGCATGCTACTGCTTATAGTTGAGTCAGGTCTGATTCATCAGGGATGAATTGGAATGTGGTGAACATGTCTTATTGTTGGGAGCTAAGTGTGTGAACACAATTTGGTAAAGGTAGCGGTGAGAGGCCATCACTACTCAAGGATGCTGCTAACGCGACACTACGATCAGAGACCCTTCGAGAAACTATGTGTGATGCCATAATCGCAAACGGTGCTATATGAAAACCGTCAAAAATGTGTAAAACATTTGTGATGACGGATGCATCAAACACGGTTCAGATTTTAGTTGTGTGTGTGATGAAGGGCATACAGTTCAGTTCAATTATATGTTTACGATGAGGAGGAACAAAAGAAACGGGTACAAGATGGAGGCGTGTGTGATACATTGCATACGGTTCACTCGGATGAACTGTTTGTGATTAGGCAACACAAAAGAAACGGCCAGCCAGATCAAAGGTGTGTGCGATATACGGCATGCGGTTCACTCGGATGAACTGTTTGCGTTGACACATGAGAACAGAAACGGTTCAACTTAACAAGATGTGTGTGATACGCGGCAAACAGGTCTGTAATCAGAAATGTGTGTGAAGACCGATAATAACACAGACGGTTGCTGCTAATAAGACGTGTGTGTTGTGCGATGGGATTGCATACAGAACAACAACATATATATATGCACACACTTATAAGGACATGCTTGCATAACCAAATTAAACATCCACTTACATAGGTAGCTACTACAACCATGGCATTTGCACACACCAAAGTAAATTATTACATGCATAATTAAATAGGTGGCTACTACACACATGACATTTCCACACACACCAATAAAGTAAACTATATATTACATGCATGATTAACTAGAATAAACGATCATCTGATCATCATCTACTTGTTGTGACGCTTGCTCTTCTTGTGGCTCGATCCGGGCTCGTCGATTTGGGTAACGAGGCACTTCCTCATGTCAAATATCCGCCTGTGCATCTCGTAGCATGTGTACACGATCTTGGCCGCGAACCTGAGGTGAGGTTCATCCAGTTGCCACATCCAGGCCTTGTGCCAGGATACGGGAGTTGTTCTCTGGGCATCCTGCTTCATCTTTTCATAGTAGGGGTTGATGATGGTTGAGGCGAGTTCGACCACGGAGTCCTGTTTCGTGCTGCCCCAGACCCTGTAGTGGTCACGGTTTTCGACAAGGTTCTTGCAGGCCAAGCCCGTAACACTAAGCGCTTTTACATCGTCTTTGGTATCCACTGTGGCGAACTTGTAGTCGGTGCTGTTGACAAACGTGTTGAAACAGTCGCAAGGCCCTCTGGCCATGCAGTAGTGGTAGATGAGGACATGATGGCGCACGCACAACTGGGCAACGACAACCTTCTGATCTATGCCGGGACGACCGGCGGTGTACTAGAGGTCTATGCCGACCACCTTGTACTTGTCTCCATAGCAAGCAACTTCTCAACGCTGTTGATGTAGTCTCCACCACGGCCGGGTCGATGGTGTACACCACCAAGAGATCTATCTCCCTCGCGTGGGTCTCCACTCTATGCTCGCCGAACTCCATTGGAGCGCCGTCGGACATCCCCTCTCTATGTGTCGTTGTGGGTGTGCTTGTTGTGTTGTGGGGCGGATCGAAAGGTTGAAGAGACTAAGGTTATAATGGCCGCGGGAATTAAAGGGGAAGCCAGACGGCCAGGAATATCGGCAGGCCCTGATGGCAGTTCTAATTTGCAGCGCGTAACTCCATCGTGCCGCACGTAACTACATCGCGTGGCAACGCGCGTGGCGCAACCGCATGCATATGGGGCCCCGACGTGATCGTGCGCACACCCAACCGCTGGCAGAGCGCGCGCGGAGGGACGCGAGCAGAGCGCTCCACGGTCGCCTCAAGGAAAAGCTGTCCACAAGCCGAGCGCGCCGACGGACGCGAGCAGAGCACGCCAACGGACGCGACCGAGCGCGTCGCGGCACCTAACAGCGAGCAGAGCTTGCCGAGGGGACGTGAGCAGAGGACGGCACAGTGATACGTGGCAAATAAGATGAACTGTGCGAGCGATGTCGGAGACATCAAGCATGAATCAGATTAGAGTTGCGTGTACGATACGTGGAAGATAGTTGATCCATCAAAGTTGTTTGTGATGGAATAAGCCGTGTGTGTTGCGGTCAAACGCTTGCTGGTGTATAACCTTAAATTTAACCAAAAAATTGTTAATACATGTTACAAAAATTATATAGCTGGAAACTATTTTCAAATATGACTCCAACGATATAATCGTTGGTGAGCCCGTTCCCACGCAACCTCGTAGGTTCCCACGCAAGCTTCCCGCATGACTCCGTGAAATCCCCCAAAATCCCAATGCTTACCGGCCTGCTATAAAAACCCTCACGGCCAGCGAGTCCTATGTCGCATTTTCCCCTCCCTCCCTGTAGCTTATCTCGTCTGCTTCTTCCACAATCGCCAATGGCACCGGTCCGTCGTTGTCGCTCAGCCACTCCGCCATCATCAGAGGACAGCTCCAGCTAGGAGGCTACACCGCGGCGGCGGCGCAGTCCCCGGCTTAGTCTAGTGTGCGTGGTGTCCCTGTTGGATGTGCACGGAACACCCACCACATGCTCCGCCGCCGCTGCCCGTCGGCAGCTCTTGCCGGCCGCCGGTGCCGCCACACCCTTGTCGAAAGCCAGGGCCATCGCCCGCTCTGCCACTGCCGCCCGACGGAGGGGGCGGAGGTGGAGGCCCGCACGTGCGTCAGCGACCTTGCGCGCGACATCGAGTTCCTGCGGGAAGAGGAGGAGCGCCTCGTCAAGCACGCAAAGAACCTTACCGCAGCCGTGGCCGCAGCACATGTTGATGTAGAGGCGAGGAGTCAGGAGATCCACGAATAGTCCGGGCGCTTCGAGAGGGATCGTCTGGTGCGGCAATGGGTGTTCGACATGGCGAGCGTCGTTGAACGTGCAGCAGCAGCAGGCATCGTATTTCATTTGTCCAGCTCGTCAGTAGGCTCCTCCTCCTCCTCCTATGCCTCTTACTAAGTGCGCTCGATAGACGAGAGGCTGCCAGAAGTAGCACAAAGCCCCTCCGTGGTAGTATGTAGTAGTATTTAGGGGCTATTTTGTTCAGTTCATCTGACTATAGATGTGTGGTCGAACTGTACAACGTACTTAAAATTAGCTAGTATAAATAGTTGAACTAGCTATTTCAGTACGTGGTTGGCAACAATTGGGGAATGATTTCTAGCTTAATTACTGAATTTTAGTTGCAAAAATTACATAGTGCTAATGATTTCTAGCTGCATATTTTGACAAATCACAGTGTTACAAGGATTGATAAATGGCAACGTTACTTGATCAACAAATGTAAATCTTTCCAGTTTGACAAATGGCAACATACCCAATATGACAGATGCAAATCTTACCAAATTGTTTGTACGTGGTTGCACACGGGTCATCCAGAACAACCGTTTGCGTTGAAGGGATGCACAAATCCTGCGTTGCTCCCACTTTGCATACGTGTGTTCTATCTAAATCGTTTGTGATCAAGAGCTGCAGAAATCCTGCTCGGCACATTTTCTCTTGGCTTCCTGGGGAAGCTATCAGTTTGCATACGGGTGTTCTAACTAAAACATTTGCGATGAGTGTTTTATATTTAAAAAGCGAATAAACTACGGCTTGGGCGCCATTAATGGAGAGGACGCGAGCAAGGTAGGTGGCCATGGAAATCAAAGGGCTCGCTTCTGATTCGTCTCAAACGTATCTATGATTTTTTATTGATCCATGCTGTATTATCTACTGTTTCGGACATTACTGGGCTTTATTATACACTTTTATATTATTTTTAGCACTAACCTATTAACCGGAGGCCCAGCCCAGAAATGCTGTTTTTTGCCTATTTTAGGGTTTCGAAGAAAAGGAATATCAAACGGAGTCCAAACGGAATGAAACCTTTGGGAACGTGATTTTTGGAAGGAACAAGATCCAGCAGACTTGGACCCTACGTCAAGCAACCAACAGGGAGGCCACGAGGTAGGGGGCGCGCCTACCCCCCAAGCGCACCCTCCACCCTCGTGGGCCCCCTGTTGCTCCACCGACGTACTTCTTCCTCCTATATATACCTACGTACCCCCAAACGATCAGAGACGGAGCCAAAACCCTAATTCCACTGCCATAACTTTCTGTATCCATGAGATCCCATCTTGGGGCCTATTCCGGAGCTCCGCCGGAGGGGGCATCGATCACGGAGGGCTTCTACATCAACACCATAGCCTCTCCAATTAATAGTTTACAGTACCTTGAAGTGGTCTTTTGTTTTCTTTCGCTAACGGAGCTCACGAGATTTTCTACTTTAAGTTTTGTGTTGTGAAGTTTTCAAGTTTTGGGTAAAGATTTGATGGATTTTGGAACAAGGAGTGGCAAGAGCCTAAGCTTGGGGATGCCCATGGAGCCCCCAAGATAATCTAAGGATACATAAAATCCAAAGCTTGGGGATGCCCCGGAAGGCATCCCCTCTTTCGTCTACTTCTATCGGTAACTTTACTTAGAGCTATATTTTTATTCACCACATGATATGTGTTTTGCTTGGAGCATCTTGTATGATTTGAGTCTTTGCTTTTTAGTTTACCACAATCATCTTTGCTGTACACACCTTTTGAGAGAAACACACATGATTCCGAAATTATTACAATACTCTATGTGCTTCACTTATATCTTTTGAGTTATATAGTTTTGCTCTAGTACTTCACTTATATCTTTTAGAGCACGGTGGTGGATTTGTTTTATAGAAACTATTGATCTCTCATGCTTCACTTAGATTATTTTGAGAGTATTAAATAGCATGGTAATTGTCTTAAATAATCCTAATATGCTAGGTATACAAGATTAATAATAAAATTCTCTTATGAGTGTGTTGAATACTAAGAGAAGTTTGATGCTTGATGATTGTTTTGAGATACGGAGGTAGTGATATTAAAGTTGTGCTAGTTGAGTAGTTCTGAAATTGAGAAATACTTGTGTTGAAGTTTGTAAGTCCCATAGCATGCACGTATGGTAAACGTTATGTAACAAATTTGAAACATGAGGTGTTCTTTGATTGTCCTCCTTATGAGTGGCGGTCGGGGACGAGCGATGGTCTTTTCCTACCAATCTATCCCCCTAGGAGCATGCGCGTAGTGCTTGGTTTTTGATGACTTGTAGATTTTTGCAATAAGTATGTGAGTTCTTTATGACTAATGTTAAGTCCATGGATTATATGCACTCTCACCCTTCCATCATTGCAAGCCTCTTCGGTACCGTGCATTGCCCTTTCTCACATTGAGAGTTGGTGCAAACTTCGCTGGTGCATCCAAACCCCGTGATATGATACGCTCTTTCACACATAAACCTCCTTATATCTTTCTCAAAACAGCCGCCATACCTACCTATTATGGCATTTCCATAGCCATTCCGAGATATATTGCCATGCAACTTTCCACCATCCCGTTTATCATGACACGTTCATCATTGTCATATTGCTTTGCATGATCATGTAGTTGACATCTTATTTGTGGCAAAGCCACCGTTCATAATGTTTCATACATGTCACACTTGATTCATTGCATATCCCGGTACACCGCCGGAGGCATTCATATAGAGTCATACCTTGTTCTAGTATCGAGTTGTAATCATTGAGTTGTAAATAAATAGAAGTGTGATGATCATCATTTAATAGAGCATTGTCCCAATAAAAAAAGAGAAAGGCCAAAGAAAAAAATGAAGGCCCAAAAAAAGGGACAATGCTACTATCCTTTTTCCACACTTGTGCTTCAAAGTAGCACCATGATCTTCATGATAGAGAGTCTCTTGTTTTGTCACTTTCATATACTAGTGGGAATTTTTCATTATAGAACTTGGCTTGTATATTCCAACAATGGGCCTCCTCAAGTGCCCTAGGTCTTTGTGAGCAAGCAAGTTGGATGCACACCCACTAGTTTCTTTTGTTGAGATTTCATACATTTATAGCTCTAGTGCATCCATTGCATGGCAATCCCTACTCCTTGCATTAACATCAATCGATGAGCATCTCCATAGCTCATTGATTAGCCTCGTTGATGTGAGATTTTCTCCTTTTTGTCTTCCCCACATAACCCCCATCATTATACTCTACCACCCATAGTGCTACATCCATGGCTCACGCTCATATATTGTGTGAAGGTTTATAAAGTTTGAGATTACTAAAGTATGAAACAATTGCTTGGCTTGTCATCGGGGTTGTGCATGATGAGAGCATTCTTGTGTGACGAAAATGGAGCATGACTAAACTATATGATTTTGTAGGGATGAACTTTCTTTCGCCATGTCATTTTGAGAGGACATAATTGCTTAGTTAGTATGCTTGAAGTATTATTATTTCTATGTCAATATTAAACTATTGTCTTGAATCTTTCGGATCTGAATATTCATGCCACAATTAAGAAGAATTACATTGAAATTATGCCTAGTAGCATTCCACATCAAAAATTCTGTTTTTATCATTTACCTACTCGAGGACGAGCATGAATTAAGCTTGGGGATGCTTGATACGTCTCCAACGTATCTATAATTTTTGATTGCTCCATGCTATATTATCCACTGTTTTGGATATTATTGGGCTTTATTATACACTTTTATATTATTTTTAGGACTAACCTATTAACCGGAGGCCCAACCCAGAATTACAGTTTTTTTTGCCAATTTTAGGGTTTCGAAGAAAAGGATATCAAACGGAGTCCAAACAGAATGAAACCTTCGGGAACGTGATTTTTGGAACGAACAAGATCCAGGAGACTTGGACCCTACGTCAAGCAACCAACAGGGAGGCCACGAGGTAGGGGCGCGCCTACCCCCCTCCCCAGGCGCGCCCTCCACCCTCGTGGGCCGCCTGTTGCTCCACCGACGTACTTCTTCCTCCTATATATACCTACGTTCCCCTAAACGATAAGAGATGGAGCCAAAACCCTAATTCCACCGCCGTAACTTTCTGTATCCACGAGATCCCATCTTGGGGCCTGTTCCGGAGCTCCGCCGGAGGGGGCATCGATCACGGAGGGCTTCTACATCAACACCATAGCCTCTCCGATGAAGTGTGAGTAGTTTACCTCAGACCTACGGTTTCATAGTTATTAGCTAGATGGCTTATTCTCTCTTTTTGGATCTCAATACAAAGTTCTCCCCCTCTCTTGTGGAGATCTATTTGATGTAATCTTCTTTTGCGGAGTGTTTGTTGAGACCGATGAATTGTGGGTTTATGATCAAGTTTATCTATGAACAATATTTGAATCTTCTCAGAATTCTTTTATGTATGATTGGTTATCTTTGCAAGTCTCTTCGAATTATTAGTTTGGTTTGGCCTACTAGATTGATCTTTCTTGCAATGGGAGAAGTGCTTAGCTTTGGGTTCAATCTTGCGGTGTCCTTTCCCAGTGACAGAAGGGGCAGCAAGGCACGTATTGTATTGTTGCCATCGAGGATACCAAGATGGTTTTTTTATCATATTGCATGAATTTATCCCTCTACATCATGTCATCTTGCTTAAGGCGTTACTCTATTCTTATGAACTTAATACTCTAGATGCATGCTGGATAGCGGTCGATGTGCGGAGTAATAGTAGTAGATGCAGGCAGGAGTCGGTCTACTTGTCTCGGACGTGATGCCTATATACATGGTCATACCTAGATATTCTCATAACTATGCTCAATTCTGTCAATTGCTCAACAGTAATTTGTTCACCCACCGTAAAATACCTATGCTCTTGAGAGAAGCCACTAGTGAAACCTAAGGCCCCCGGGTCTATCTTCATCATATTTAATCTTCCAATACTTAGTTATTTTCATTGCCTTTTATTTTACTTTGCATCTTTATCATAAAAATACCAAAAGTATTATCTTATCATATCTATCAGATCTCACTCTCGTAAGTGACCGTGTAGGGATTAACTACCCCTTATCGCGTTGGTTGCGAGGATTTATTTGTTTTGTGCAGGTGCGAGGGACTTGCGCGTAGCCTCCTACTGGATTGATACCTTGGTTCTCAAAAACTGAGGGAAATACTTATGCTACTTTGCTGCATCACCCTTTCCTATTCAAGGGAAAACCAACACAGTGCTCAAGAGGTAGCAGCTTCCTAGTGAGCCTATGCAGCGTACAGCTCACACGCTTCCCGGTGAGCCTGCGCACTCAAGGACGGCTTGCACGCCTCTTGGTCAGCCTGCGCACCGGACGGCGCTCGCACGCCTCCTGTTCAGTCAAGGTCAAGCAGCTATCTGCACGGTACCTCCTACAGCCATTAAAACCAAGACACGAGGCGTCACATGAATGGTTAACAGAATTTTGGATTTATTAGAATTTAAAAGCCAAGCATATCAATGTTTTGCGGGCAATCAACGGTGCCCCGGTGTTTGAAATTCATGCCCATTTCTTGCATGGGACCTAAGCATGCACCCAAGGACACATATTTGATTTTTCAACCAATTTATATGCACTGGAGCATGTGCATGTAGTTCAAATTTGAATTATGCACATAAAATGCATTGAAAACTCAGTTAATGCATAAAAATGTCCAAATGAACCTCGAAAAATCACAAAAATTCACACAACACTCGTGTTGTTCTATGTTGACACGAGAAAAAAAATTCAAAGCAATGAGAGGCAATGGATATCGTTTCGTCCCCAAAGGTGGGAGTTCCCTACCGAAAACCATCATGCTTGTTGTGAGAAGCTCCGGTTTGTGAGAAGCATATACCCAAACCTGCCCCATATGGGACAAAATTTGTACCACGGCATTTTGATGCCACTCCATGATAGCATGCCAAGTTTCATGAATTTCAGACGATTTTTGGATTTACTAGAATTTAAAAACCATGCATCTCAATGTTTTGCCGGCAATCAACGGTGCCCCGGTGTTTGAAATTCTTGCCCATTTCTTGCATGGAACCTAAGCATGCACCCAAGGACACAGATTTGATTTTTCAACCAATTTATATGCACTAGAGCATGTTCATGTAGTTCAAATTTGAATTATGCACATAAAATGCATTGAAAACTCAGTTAATGCATAAAAATGTCCAAACGAACCCCGAAAAATCACAAAAATTCACACAACACTCCTGTTGTTCTATGTTGACACGGGAAAAAATTTGAAAGCAATGAGAGGCAATGGATATCGTTTCATCCCCAAATGTGGGACGTTCCCTACTAAAAACCATCATGCTTGTTGTGAGAAGCTCCGGTTTGTGAGAAGCATATACCCAAACCTGCCCCATATGGGACAAAATTTGTACCACGACATTTTGATGCCACTCCATGATAGCATGCCAAGTTTCATGAATTTCAGACGAGTTTTGGATTTACTAGAATTTAAAAACCATGCATCTCAATGTTTTGCCGGCAATCAACGGTGCCCCGGTGTTTGAAATTCTTGCCCATTTCTTGCATGGAACCTAAGCATGCACCCAAGGACACAGATTTGATTTTTCAACCAATTTATAAGCACTAGAGTATGTGCATGTAGTTCAAATTTGAATTATGCACATAAAATGCATTGAATACTTAGTTAATGCATAAAAATGTCCAAACGAACCCAAAAAATCACAAAAATTCCCACAACACTCATGTTGTTCTATGTTGACACGGGAAAAAATTTGAAAGCAATAAGAGGCAGTGGATATCGTTTCGTCCCCAAAGGTGGGACGTTCCCTCCCGAAAACCATGATGCTTGTTGTGAGAACTCCGGTTTGTGAGAAGCATATACCCAAACCTGCCCCATATGGGACAAAATGTGTACCACGGCATGTTGATGCCGCTCCAAGATAGCATTCCAAGTTTCATGAATTTCAGACAAGTTTTGGATTTGCTAGAATTTGAAAACCAGGCATCTCAATGTTTAGCCGGCAATCAACGATGCCCCGGTGTTGGAAATTCATTCCCGTTTCTTGCATGCGACCTAAGCATGCACCCAAGGACACAGATTTGATTTTTTCAACCAATTTATATGCACTTGAGCATGCGCATGTAGTTCAAATTTGAATTATGCACATCAAATGCATTGAAAACTCTATTAATGCATAAAAATGTCCAAACGAACCCCGAAAAATGACAAAAATTCACACAACACTCCTGTTGTTCTATGTTGACATGAGAAAAAAATTAAAGCAATAGGAGGCAATGGATATCGTTTCGTCCCCAAAGGTGGGTCGTTCCCTACCGAAAACCATCATGCTTGTTGTGAGAAGCTCCGGTTTGTGAGAAGCATATACCCAAACCTGCCGCATATGGGATAAAATTTGTACCACGGCATGTTGATGTCGCTCCATGATAGCATGCCAAGTTTCATGAATTTCAGACGAGTTTTTGATTTACTATAATTTAAAAAACAAGGCATGTCAATGTTTTACCGGCTATCAACGGTGCCCCGGTGTTTGAAATTCATTCTCATTTCTTGCATGGGACCTAAGCATGCACCCAAGGACACATATTTGATTTTCCAACCAATTTATATGCACTAGAGCATGTGCATGTAGTTCAAATTTGAATTATGCACATAAAATGCATTGAAAACTCTGTTAATGCATACAAATGTCCAAACGAACCCTGAATATTCCCAATTCTTTTATGATCACTGCAGATAAAAGGTCTAACAATTCAAACACCGTCCATGGCCACTGTGACCCCATTATGTAATGAAAATCAAGACCAAAAATCAAGTAGATCCCGCACAGTTTATTATAACCAACCGTGTGAGATGCAGCACAAAATATCTTCGGACCGTGTCTGCATAAGGGACCATGTCTGATGACACTTTGCGCGCCAGTTTCTTGGCTGAAGCGATTCCAAATTTTTGGCTTCCGCGGAAATATCTACCTCCCCACCCCCTCCCACTTACCAAAAGCCACATTTCCCCCCTTTCCGCCTTCTTTTCCAAGTTGAAACCTTCACTCCTTGCTTGCAGCACCGCCGCCTCCTCACCGGCGACCCTCCTTCATGTTGCTCGGCCTCGCCTATCCGGGCAGGTAATCCACACCCGACCCCCATCCTCCTCCTCCTTCCACATCCCACATGGCCCGACTGCTGGCGTGAGCGCGACAACTTCCACCCAAATGACCGACCCCTCCACCAAATAAGAACCGGCCTAAGCCATGGTGCACGCAGTATAGCCAGGACCTCAAGGAGCATTTGGCAGCGGAGAAGAAAATCACGGCCGCACGCGCGGATGAGGTTGCGACGGCTGCCATTTGTGCCGCCCCCCAGATCTTGAAGAAGCACCTTGCCATTTTCTAGCTACGCCGGTTATGCATGCCTACTTCATCATGATGACCTCAAGCTGAAGTCAGAAGACATCAGCGTTATGGATCGACCTCTTCGAGGAGAGCAACCAAGACCGAGAAGACTCGTTAGAATTTCGTAAACGAATCCCTTCCCCCTTACTCTCCCTCTTAAATCTCGGGACGAGATTTCTTGTACTGGAGGAGAATTGTGACACCCGGATAGTGAGGCTATAGTAATCCCACGTTAATGATGCCGCGTCACCACGGTTACGGTTGATAATCTCGTGTTAGTCCAAAACCGATTCAAATCCTAATTTGAATTTAAGTCAAACGATAAAGGATTTCAAATTTTAAAACTAAAATGTTCGGGTTGGGCCAATTATTGCATAAATAATTATGGTGGAGAAACCACATTTTTATAAAGTATTTAATTGCCTGAAGTAAATAAAATAGTAACAAAAACAAATAATTAAATGCCTTTTTCGGTTAATAAAATATTAAGCTAATTTACTTATTAGCCCAAAACTATTGGGGCAGTGGCATATATATATTAAAATTAAATTAGGAACTAGTTTTGTATTTCATTTAAACTATAAAAGGGTGAAACTATGAGAAAATAGAAACAAGAAAATAAATAAAAATAAAACTAACAATAAGAAAGGACAAACCCCCTCCCCTTGGTCCGTTTGGCCCATTTGGCCAACAGCCAGCTGGCCAATTTCCCCTGGTCTATATGGCATGCCCCACCACCTAACCCTAATCCCCTCCCTTACAACCCCCTCGGTCCAGTCTCCTTCCCACTCCCCCCACTCGCGCCCCCACTCCTCCTCTCCCCCGATCCAATCGGGATCGGGCTTGAACGTCGCCGCCGTCGGAGCTCCACGTCGCCGCCTGGAGCCACATCGCCGGAGCCCCGCACCACCCCGACCCCGTCGCCTCGTCCCCGCCGTCGCTCGCCGCCGTCCCTGTCTTCCTCCCCGAGTCCCGCTGCCCTTTCCCCACGACCGCCGGTGAGGCCCCAGCCTCTCATCCTCTCCCCCTACCCGCCTCTGCTCCTCGCGCCGTCATGCACACGCGTGCCTGCATGGCCACAGCGGCGCCCGCTCGCCTGTCCCGCATCACCACTACGGCACATGCCCGCTCCGTTCGCTCGTCCTACGCGCGCGCTCGCGTCGTGCTCCTCTTCACCCGACCACTCGTCACCCTTGCTCCCCCCGCGCGCCCGTCGCCTACTCCGGCGCCCACCGCGCCCTCTCCCTTCCCCGGTGACCACCGCGTCCCCTCGTCGACGCCTGCACCCGCAACAGCTCACCGCGCCCAGCGTCGCTGCACGCCGCGCACAGCATCGCGCCCGCGAGCCCCTTAGCCCCGCTCGTCGGCTCATGGCCTCGGGCGCTACTGCCCGCGCTCCTCTCGCGCCCCTGCCGCCACGTCCGCAGGGCCTACAGCCGCCACCCACTGTTGATGTCCACTGCTGCTCCGGCAGCTCCCCCCAGCCCTGCTCAGGTCGCTGCCCGCGCGGCCCCTGGCCGCCGGCGATCGTGCCCGCAAGCCCATGCTCCGCTCCGCAACACCCCCATTGACCCGCGCCCGTAGCGCCCACCCGCTAAGGCCACAGGTGCCTATGACAGCTGGGCCCCGCCCCCATGTGCCAATGACTGGTGGGCCTAGCCCCAAAACATTTTGACAAAAAAGAATTAATAAAAAATATAAGTAAATAATAATTAAAATTAATTAACTTAATTAATCCTGATTAGATTAGCCTAATTAATTAACTAACCTAACTAATTTGTTAATTAAACTCATTAATTTTGTTAATTAGTTAACATGGTATGACATGCTGGACCCACATGTTAGTTTGACCAGTCAACGGTCACAGTTGACTGCTGATGTCATGCTGACATCAACAAACACTATTCTAGATAATGTTGATTTAAAATAATTAAATAAATCCTAAAAATGATTTAAATCTTTAGAAAATCATAGAAAATAATTCATAACTCGTATGGAAAAACTTTGTACATGGAAGTTGCTTAGAACGACGAGACGAATCCGAATACGCAGTCGGTTCGTCCGCCACACGCCCCTAGCATAGTGAACATGCAACAATCCCCCTCCATTTCATCTGTCCGAAAATGCCAAACACCGGGAACACTTTTCCGGATGTTTCCCCCCTTCGCCGGTAGCACCTAGTACTGTGTTAGGTCACCCCTAGCACCGTGTATTGCCTTGTTATGTTTTGTGATGATGTGTTTGCTCTGCATTTATTGTTTCTTCCCCCTCTTATTTTCTGGTAGACTACGAGACTGACATTGCTGCTGCCCTGATCGACTACATTGTTGACGACCCCTTCTTGCCAAAGCAACCAGGCAATCCCCCCCTTGATCACCAGATATTGCCTATTCTTCTCTCTACTGCTTGCACTAGAGTAGTGTAGCATGTTACTGCTTTCCGTTAATCCTATTCTGATGCATAGCCTTGCTACTATTGTTGATACCTTACCTACAATCCTAAATGCTTAGTATAGTATGCTAGTTTATCATAAGTGGCCCTACATTCTTGTCCGTCTGCCATGCTATACTATCGGGCCATGATCACTCGGGAGGTGATCACGGGTATATACATACATACATACTATACAGGTGGTGACTAAAGTCAGGTCGGCTCGTAAAGTATCCGCATGTGATTCCATGTGGGGGCTGAAGGGGCAGGTGGTTCCATCCAGGTAGTGGTGGGCCTGGGTTCCTGACGGCCCTCGACTGTTACTTTGTGGCGGAGCGACATGGCAGGTGGAGACCACCTAGGTGAGAGGTGGGCCTGGCCCTGGTCGGCGTCCATGGTTACTTCAAAATAACACGCTTAACGAGATCTGGGTATTTGATCTGAGTCTGGCCACTGGCCTATACGCACTAACCAACTACGCGGGAACAGTTATGGGCACTCGACGTCGTGGTATCAGCCGAAGCCTTCTTGACGTCAGCGACTGAGCAGCGCGCGTCGGGTTGGACCGCGTAACGCAACTTCCTTTGTAATGGAGGTTGCTAGGTCTGCTCACCGACTGCGTACGCAACGTGCAGGTGTGCAATGGGCGATGGGACCAGACCCCTGTGCGCATAGGATTTAGACCGGCGTCCTGACCTCTCTGTTGTGCCTAGGTAGCGCTGCGACGTGTTGATCTTCCGAGGCCGGGCATGACCCAGGAAAGTGTGTCCGACCAAAGGGGATCGAGCATGTTGGGAAATGTGGTGCATCCCTGCAGGGAAGTTTGTCTATTCGAGTAGTCGTGTCCCTCGGTAAAAGGACGAATCGGAGTTGTACCTTAACCTTGTGACAACTAGAACTGGATACTTAATAAAACACACCCTTCCAAGTCCCAGATACAACCCGGTGATCGCTCTCTCATAGGGCGACGAGGAGAGGATCGCTGGGTAGGATTATGCTATGCGATGATACTTGGTGAACTTACCATCTACTCACTTCTACATGCTGCAAGATGGAGGCTGCCAGAAGCGTAGTCTTTGACAGGACTAGCTATCCCCCTCCTATTCTGGCATTCTGCAGTTCAATCCACATATACTACCCTTTCATTTGATACCAATGCATACGTAGTGTAGCTCCTTGCTTGCGAGTACTTTGGATGAGTACTCACGGTTGCTTTCCTACTTCTTTTTCCCCTTTTCTCGGTTACTGCAATCATATGATGGAGTCCAGGAGCCAGAGGATCCCGAGGATGATTATACGTGGAGTTCGACTTCGAGGAGTAGTTAGGAGGTCCCAGGCAGGAGGCCTTGCCTTTTCGATCGTTGCTACTTTTGTGCTAGCCTTCTTAAGGCAACTTGTTTAACTTATGTCTGTACTCAGATATTGTTGCTTTCACTAACTCTTGTGTAATCGAGCTATGTATTCGAGCCCTCGAGGCCCCTGGCTTGTAATATAAAGCTTGCATTATTTTAATTTGTGTCTAGAGTTGTGTTGTGATATATTCCTGTGAGTCCTTGATCTTGATCGTACACATTTGTGTGTATGATTAGTGTACGGTCAAATCGGGGGCGTCACATCTGTTGGTACTATGGGACACGTCGGTATTTCAATTTCCATCGTGAAGATGATGTCAGAGAATGTCATGGAGGCTAAGGACAGAGGCCTTATAATGGCGGATCAAGTCTTCGTGGCAATGAGGACTTTGCTTGGTGATTCATAACTCGTAGTAGCGACATCGGCAAGTGGGGGAGGCAACACATGCACAGTACATAGTCTTAGCTTTCAGGATGAAAACCCAAGGCCTGACCTTAATTGGTTGTGACTGGCAATGACCTTGTTTAAGGCATGTTTTGAGAGCGTGGATCTTCTCGAGGGTCAAAACCTAAGATCTTGGATCGAGCGATGATGGTGCACTGTTTCCTTCTTGGAGGCGGAGCTTTTGGAGAGTTTTGGACTTCGGGTGTTGTCTAGGGGGTGGTTCGTATTGCAGCTATAAGAAATTGATCACTATAGCAAGATCTTATTCTTTTTATTTTATTTTTGGCTATGTGCATCCGCATTGTCTCTACGACATTGCATTATTGCTTAAGCCGGGTGTAATTGATATCTTCGCGATATTAACATATCCCTTTATTGAAAAAGCAATTACGGACTAACAACATGCATCATAGCAAATATGGATGTATGCAGCCATTTAACACCTGCACAGGCTAACTAGCCAAGCCCGATAAGATATAGCCCACGGTGGCCAGCCAGGAGAGAATGTATACACGATCCAGTCGTCAAGCCAACTCCATCGCGCTACCCCAAACGGACATCCGTTTTGTCCGGATTTTGTCCGTTTGGGTGGGGCAATGGGGTCGTGTCCGGGCGCGCGCGGCCGCATCCGTTTGCCCAATTTTGTCTGCCTCCATTTTAAAAAGAGAGCAACGTTTCAAATGACAAGCCCTAGTTCATCAGGCCAGCGGCCCTAGTTCACGCCGGCGCTTTGTTGACGATGTCCTCCTTCTCGTCGACCGCTGCCTTGCGCCGCGCGGCCTCCATCGCATCGCACTCGGTGGAGAACTTGGCCGCGGCGGCATTGCCCTTGATGACCGCCCTCCGGTTCCTCCTCTTTGCCGATTCCGCGTCCAACTTGGCGATCTCCTCCGGCATGCACTCCGACCGCGGCTTCCTTGGTGCCTTGGCCGTCTTCTTCTTCACCTTTCCAGGCAGGTCGACGGCCAGGCCACCGGAATTCGGCTGGGCGTCGGCCATGGATGGGGGAGGGAGGAAACGGAGGGAGGGACGTGGGAGGGTTTGGGGAAAATGGCGCCAAATGGGGCGGGCGGGGGTTTTTGCTTTGTGCCACCGACAGGCGGACCAGGGAAGGATCGCATAAAGTCCGTTTGGCGGGGGTTACATAGTGGCAAAAACTACTAGTTACAAACTTTGGTAGGGCTTGTATACTACCAAAGAATCACATAAAGGAAAAGCTAAATCATTGATTTGGAAGTCTAGTTTATATATTTTGTATGTTTGTAGCGCTTCAGGAATGAAGATGAAATAATAAAGTGCCACCCAACTTCAAAAACGAAAATGTAATTGGGCAGATGGAACTAGCCCCAATGTCATTTTAGTTGATATGCAAACTCCAAATACAATATTGTGGCAT